>NC_045144.1:23986237-24138428 GCF_008831285.2 Nymphaea colorata | reverse complement strand
TTATAACTTTCCTGTTTTATCTTTTGGGGCTGACTAATGCTTCTACTATTCTGGACCTAATAATAAAGTATTTAGAAATTACCTAGATCAAATTTGTGATTATTTTCATTGATGATGTATTGATTTATTCTCCATCAAATGAGGAACATGATGAGTATCTTTCTATGGTATTAAATACATTGAGGCAACATTTGTATGTTAAATTGTATAAGTGTGAGTTTTGGCTGGAAAAATTTTGAATTGTTGGGTTATATTATTTATAGTCAGGAAGTGGCAGTGGATCTAGCTAAGGTAGAAGCAGTACAAAAGTGGATGAGCCCTACAGCTCCTACTGAGGTACAAGCTTTTCTTGGATTGGTAGGATGCTACAAGCAGTTTATTAGGGGTTTCCCCAAATAGCTTTGCCAATGACTCCATTATTTAAGAAAGAAGTAAGTTTGTGTGGTCGGGGCATGTGACCAGAACTTGTACACGTTAAATAGAGGTTGACAATGACACTTGTTTTGGCTTTACCATCAGGCACAAAGGGACTTGTAGTTTACTGATGCTTCCAGAATTGGATGGTGGGGTATTGTACACGTCATCTTACTTATCTCTTTTCACAAAAGTAGTTTAATTTTTTGCTGCGTAAATGGATAGAGTATCTCATGGATTATGATTTCAAACTTTCTTTTTGTCTTAGGAAAGCTAATGTAGTAGCATATGCACTAAATCACAAATCTAGGGCACTAGTACACAACCCAGTTCATCAGACATGGAAACTTATAGAGGATTTGACAACGTGGAATCCATTTACAGATAATCGAGGTATGGTTTTCCTTTATGCCTCTGTACAAATTGATTTATTAGAAATGATTCTGCAGAAGCAGAATAAGAGTCCAAAGTATGCACAAATGAAGACTTAGTCAGAGTTGGAAAGCGAACATTTTCCATGGACCTAAATGCAGGGTCCAATTTCTGGTAGACTGTGCCAGATGAGTAAACACAAAAGACGAGACTTTGGATGAGTTGCATTGCTTGTGACATATCATTCATCCAGGCAGCAACAAGATTAATGAAGAGGATGAATGCAGCTTTTAGTAGCCAGGTATGAAGTTCGAATTGCTAATTTTGTGGCTAGATGTTTGATATATCAACAGGTTAAGGCGGAACATTAGAGGTCAGGTGAGTTATTAGAACCACTTGGGATTCCACAATGGAAATGGGAAGATATTACCACATTTTTTTATGGGACTACTGAGAAGCAGGAGATGACATGATGTCATCTGGGTGGCAATCAATATATTGATTAAGCTAGCTCATTTTCTGCCAATCCGGAGTCTCAATTTTCTAAATTTATTAGTTGATCTATATATTGATGAGATAGTTAGATTGCATGGCTTGCCATCTACCATTGTTTAAGACCAAGATCCATGGTTTCCTTCATGATTGTGGAGTTCCCTGTAGCATGCTTCAGGGACCCAATTACATATGAGTTCAACATTTCATCCTCAAACCAATGGCCTTCAAATGAAATAACCAAGAAGGTAAACTTAGACTTGGTTCAAATGAAATAAGCAATAAGTATTAACATAATCAATCATAGGTACAATCATATATGAAAGAAAGAGAAATAAACTTAGGGAGAACAGCAAAAAGTCAATTACCCACAACAAAGATGCAAGTTAGTGCTGCAAAGGCAGTCCCCTTGAGAATTCTGGACTCAAAGGCAGATTCTCAACCAAAAGGGCTACATATCAGCAGAACACCATCTCTGGTACGATAAAGAAGGCAATACCAGTGCTACTTGCACCTCCTTGCCCGGTTGGCATGGCTTAGATTGGATCCTATGCCTTACCTAAGTACCAGCATATCAGCAAAATTTTCAGAGAGATAGAGAAGAAAGGTGCTGAAACTAGAATAAGAGTGCATGTTGTAAATCATTGGGAGAGGGGAAAAGTTAGATTTCTAATCTACCTTTCAGTAACATGAAAACTAGTCTTTCACATATCAAAAGATATGTATTTCCACAAATATATTTACAAATTATAATTATGTGGTAAAGCTCAAATTATTTAACACCAAACAATTTGTTTTCACAAAAAAAAAAAAATCATTGCCAATATGCACGTGATATTTAAGCCATCTTCGGACCTATAAAATGAACATGAGAAGTGTTATCCCTAACAAATCATATACTTATCTACTTTTCATAGAAATTAAAAAGATGATCATATTTCATTGAATATTTACCAATTAATTGTTCGAACATTGCCATCAACATTTGGACTTATACTTGTATCTCATGTATTTGTTTTGCATGTATGGCTTCAAAGTCATGTATCTTTTCAACTTGTCTAGCTTCTAATTTGCACATCTGGTGAGTATGATTGCTTTCTACATTATGCACCTTATTGCATAGATCACCATACCCCTCTCAATTTCACACTTTGTGTCATTAGTTCACATTGACTAGAAACTGCATCAAAAACTTGTGATGGTTTTACCCTCATTCTATAAGTATGCACTCGTCCAAATTTGTCTGGTCCCATCACCCATGACAAGACATCATTTAGAGATAGCTCATCTCTTATGTCTTCAGGAAGTTGGAATATTGCTTCATTATGTTGAGCCTACAAATTAATGTAACATTTCAATAACATGTATGTTAAATAAATTTTAATTAACATATTGCTAATAATAATGAAGAGGAGAAAGCAAGCAATTTAAGAGATTAGAAGAGATGAGAATTGCTTGGAAATCCTGAAGCACTTGAAGTTTCTCCATAAAAAGAGATGAGAATCATACCGCCGCCTCCTAATGCAACCATGCACTTCATGGGGATGAGGTTGCCCTTTCATGGATCGTCTCATGGTGCTGGGGTTAACATAAGACCTTCAATCAACATAATGAGCAAAAAAAGGGGAAGAGGAAAAAAACAAATTCCTCATTCTCAGAGCAAGAGAGGGAGAGAGAGAATTTACTCAACATTACTAGCTTCCAACAGAAAGTTGGAGGAAGAAAGCATACAGATGTAATCTAACATCCAAAACTTAAGAGAAAACCAGCCAACCAAATGCAAAAACAAGAAGAGAGTTATGCATAAGTTGTAAAAGAACAACCCGGTGATCAGCCTTATGATGAATGAGAATTGTGCCTGCAAACGAGGACAGAAACATGGAACATTATGCCCAACAACAGAGCTCTTAGATTTACCTTTCTTTCACGGAAAATAACATCATAACTTAGCAACCAAATGCCTCTCCAAGTTGAAAACAGCCAACATTTCCGCAGAAGTCTGCCCCTCTTAGACTTGCGAAAACTCATGGAGGCCATGCAATGGAAGAAGCGATTGTTCCGATCCTGAAGCTTTAACCATGTGATTCGGGAACACGCGCGCCGGCGGAACTCATCACGCGTACGCCATTCAGAAATTAGAGATGACAGTCATGCGTGGTGATCTCAGAATCCTGCTGCGAGCGGGAAAGGAAGAGAAGCTCTTCTTCCCAAGCTTGTAAGTTATGGAACTTACGCAACCTCCTTTGTGTTATTTTGAAGTTGATCCTCAGTGCTGCCGGCCGATCAACCGCTGGAGATGACCAACAAAAGTGAAAGATGCTCTTGAACTCACGTTCCCTCAACACCATTGCTCGAAGATGAAACGGCGTCTTGTCTGCCCCAGTGCGCGCCAGAAAGTGGTGATAACGCCATGATCAGATATCGTCCGTGCTGGGACAACGGAACGCGTCAACACTTACAAAAGTAAGACAGATTCGCGACGCGTTTTAAAAAAGGACGTCGTTGAAAGTATGGTTTTATCGTCTAAGTCAACATGTCCAAAAATAAAACGTCATTGAAATAGCCTTCACGGATGTGTGCTGCTACAAAAAAAAAAAAGCCTTTTATTTAAAACAATTTAATTTCACAAGCATCATTTCAAACATCTAAAAGGAACGGAGAAAAAGTGAAGATGAAACATAATCTACTAAGTAACCTTGATCAATATATTGACTACTTAAGACGGTGGACTATGTAATTGATGAACTCTTGACCCAAGAAAAAAAAGAAACAAAAGAATAAAAAAACCATCGCCCTTAAGCAATTAAGTAGTATTTTATATTACTGGTAGTAAATCATACAAAGATTTTGCCAGACCGAATACAAGGAGTACACAAACGGTGTACGTACGGGCTGGCACTCAGCTCCAAAAATAACAGATGTGAGAGATCTTGTAGCCAACCAGAACCTCGAGCAAAGGATGGCATTCTGCTAGTTTGACAACTTGAGAAAGGATATACTGATCTATGACTTTTTGATTGATGCCTCTGCAATGACATGCTGGAGTTGTGTTAATAAGTTATGATCCTGAGTTTCCTGAAGTTGATGATAGAATGGCAGAGGAAGAGTACTGCAGAATTAGTTGGTCCATGCCTGGATCGTCTTGAATAACAATATTATGGCATTCCAGATCTTGTAGGGAGGCACCACCATTGAGAAACTGAGTCAGTTGCCGCATGTTTGGCCTTGATTCAGGTGCAGCCTGTGAACAGAGCACGCCAAGCTTCAGCACAAGCTCTGCTTCCTCCACCACATAGCTATTCCCAAGCTTGTTGTCCATGGCGTCCAGTATTCGTCCACCCTTCCACAGAGAGTGGACTAACTCCACCAGAATCATCTCGTCGCAGGGTCTCTCTGGCTCAATAGGCCTCCTTCCACAGGCCATCTCTAGGAGCAAGGCACCATAAGAGTACACATCGGAGCTCGTCGTGAACTTGCAGGTGCGGGAAAGCTCCGGCGCCATGTACCCAAAACTCCCAACGATTTTGGTTGTTTTGGGGTTGGTCCCATGCTCATAGAGTCTAGAAAGCCCAAAATCACCCAACCTGCCATTTAGATCACCATCCAACAATACATTACTCGCTTTAACGTCTCTGTGCACAACCACTTGCTCCCACTCCTCATGCAGATACAGCAGACCAGAAGCAATTCCCTTGACAATCTTGAACCTCTGTTCCCAACTCAGGCTTTTCCTTCTTATCCCAAAAAGATGACTGTCCAGACTCCCCTTTGGCATGAATTCATAGGCAAGGAGCAGCTCCTCGCCTCGTCTACACCAACCCTGCAACTGGACCAGGTTTCTGTGTCTCATCCTCCCCAAGCTTGATACTTCTGCCACAAACTCTCTTATCCCCTGCTTCGAACTATGTGATACTTTTTTCACTGCAACTTCCATTCCGCTCCTGGGCAGCACACCTTTGTAGACGCTGCCGAAACCTCCTTTCCCCAACTCCTCCTTGAAACCCTTGGTTGCCCTGTAGAGTTCCCTGTACGGGAACCTATGTGGGTAGTCCATCTCCCATTCCTCTACCTTCTCAGATGTGAGCTTACTCTTCTTATGGGTCCAATAACAGATGCTAATTGTAATAATGAGAAACAATATAATCACTAATGCTACAGAAAGGTATAGGTACAGCTTTAAAGACTTCCCTAGAGGAGTACGATCCCGAGGAACAGAAGGAAGGCGTGAGAGGTCCAACTCTTGTGCTTTTCCTTCCATCGTGAAGCTCCAAGCCAAGATATAGTGCTTGCTGAATAGCTTTTGCGTACCAGAAGAGAAGCCAACATACATGTGTTCAAGCAGAATAGGAGACAGGTCAATGGAATATGATATGAGCGAGCGGGTAGGCTTGAGTGGGTGCGACAATGGGGCTATGGTGACATTCAGCTGCTTCCCCTTCCCGTCATATTCAATCCATGCTTGGATGGGCGTCTGGCTGTCCAGAAGCACCGTTTCTTTCTTGTTAAGCTCTGTATAATAAGCAGCAGATTCGGAGGTATTGGAGATCACACCATTGACGTCGATGCCCACATGGTTTCCATCTCTGTCTTCCAAATCTACTTGTTGAACTGTGTCGAATTCAACTGCGAATATATGATTGTTTGGGTTTACGTTGTTCGACTGGTTGACGAAGCCGAGGAAGGGGCCTCCAGAGGCAGAGCAGAAGTTGGTGGAGGGTGCCAAGACGAAGGCGAAGCCATGACCACCTGGTTTCTGGTCCTTGGATACGATTTCGAAGAGAAAATGTGTGCTGAAAGATCGAGTAGTCGTAGCCGAAGGACCCTTTTTGAATTGGAGAATGGCCGGGTAGAACGCTTGTCCTGTGATGCCTGGAAGATTCATGGTACGTTGACCGTTGGTCAGTTGAAGAGCCCCCGTGCTGATAACAGTTGCAAAGCCAGATAAGCTCAGGTCTGACGGTTGGAAGCCATTGAAGGAAAAGGTGCTGTTGAGGGAAGTTGCAGGTGATGTGCGGACGTGAGAAAGAAGAAAAAAGAGGAGAAACCATGGCAGATGAATGGCCATGATAGAGAAGAGGGTTGGAAATTGCTGAAGTCACAGTGTGTTTGTTTCCGCTGGTCGGGGACAGTGGGTGCCGGGGCTGGAATTTATTTGTGGCAGGTCAATGGAATTACAGTTCTTTTTCAAAATAGTCGCTATCTTTTGTGCATATTTTCATAAATATAATCATAAATAGTAGTTCCAGTTCAAACATGTCATAAAAACTTAATAATCTAAGTTTCACATATCTTTTATATTGACAAATTGATGTCTTTCCTATTTTTAATCTTTATACGAGATTGGCCATGATCACTACATTGTTTAAATTAAATTTATTGGGAAAGAATGCTCTTTTACTGTGGAATAAAAAGATATCTTAATAAATGTACCTCTATAGATGCAGCATGGTATAACAATTTTTTTTCTTTTCCAAAGAAGTAATTAATGATAAAAAAATAAAATAGAGAAATTTCATTGGTTTTTTTTCTTTTTATAAAAATGTTATATTAGCCTAAAAAAGAAAAGTTATTCATAAGCTCATAGCAAGTTACATATATGATTTCCAAGGATAAATAATAAATTACAAACAAGAATATAATTTTACCGCCATTTTTATCTCAACAGAAATAAACTCAAAATTGGTAATTATTTAATGTTATGAAAATTTGAGTTGAAAAAGAAATTAAAGATTAAAAAAAATATTTGAAATGGATTTTGACGAAAAACAGTGGTAGAAAGTCTGTCTGATATTAAACTTTATGCATGCGACACATGTTTGCTGTTTCTTTTAATTTTGAGTACGCTACCTCATGATTTTTCATTTATTATTTTTTGTATCGGTGCAAATTCAAATGCAAGAAAAAATCATAAACGCCAAAGTGGACAGTGCTTCATGTCGATTAGCTAATCCATAATATTATATATATATATATATATATATATATATTTGTCATCTTGATGCTATCAATTTGTGTAGAGTGGGTTTAATTTCATATTGCATGCTTTTGTTGCTTAGTTTACACAATAAGGTCGACGGTTAACTTAAGACAATAAGACTAGCTTTCGATATATGAGAACACTATATGTTTTACGATAACTTATGTGAATGTAGAAACGGTCAGGTACGATAAATTAAAGGAAATAATTTGAGTAATGAAAAGGCGACAAAGACAGTATCTGTTTTCATATTGAATATTTTTGTAAAATATATTAGAGATTTGGCATACACGACAGTCTAAGGATATATGCACGACAGATGGGATTGGATAATTAGTATATGATTTTTTTATAATTTTATTTTGTTCAATATTTAAGGCTAGCTATTGTGGGACCCTTTTTTTTATTAGTTCGGTACCTCAAATTTTCAACTTGATTATGGCACGGAATGAGATGAAAAAGAATTACCAAAAAGAATTACCAAAAAGAATTCAGGAACTTCTACGAAGCAAAGCATTTTCGCTATAGGAAGAACTTCGATCACATATATAAGAAATGAATGTTCCTAGTGTACTTTAGAGAAGAAGAAAATTATAAAAGGACCATCACATAAGAATACAATAGCTTGCTTTTCTTACAAATCCTAAATTAAAGACATATGAAGTTGGAGGGAGTGGGGAGGCAAGACCCTTAATCTCAAATCAACATAACTCAATGACATTAAGTGGCATGTACAGGTGTGTTTATAAACAAATATACACTCAAGAAAAGGAGGTTGAGGCATTTTTCGTATTTTTTTATTAAGAAATGTACATTTTATATTTTTAACTTTTTATAATCATTTTTTGTCTTTCTAAAAGAACATATATTTACTTAGGTAAGGGCATTTTGGTCATTTTGAAAATTCCTGTGAACAATTTTTTTGTATGCAAGGGTGTGCATGTAAACAATTTTGCTCCTCAATACAGCACCCTCCAAGACGCCAAGTGAGGGCATGGTAAATACATGCGACCAAATCCAACTGGATGCATAACCCATCAAATAAAATATTTGTAGGATATTATTGTTACTTTATTTTACAACCAAAATGGTTCTGCAGTTAACTTAAACTGAGTAGAGAGTTTTGCAGAAGGAGAAGGATGAAGAAAAAGATATATAAACTTATTTGAAAAATGTCAAAAGACAAAAATGTTTTTGGAAAATTCACTTAATGTCACACAGCGCTGCACAACAAGTCAAGTCAGCTTCAACTGGTGTTAAGATATAAACTTATTTGAAAAATGTCAAAAGACATATATGAGTCGAGCTTCCGATTTGAGTTGTAAGAATTTGACCCATTTAAACTCGACTGGACTCAACTGCATAATGAATGCTGAAATACAATGAGCGAATAGTTAAATGACTAGCAAATAAATAAGTCAACAAGTCAAAAGAAATGAGACAAACTTAAGCTCTAGCTCAAATCGATAGTCTCATTAAATTCGAGCCTGTTCTATAGAGGCCGAGTTTTCTAAGTTCAGACAAGCTCGTGCTTGACTCAGCTGGGCCACACTTATTATAAATATATACTTTGGAACTATAAATTGTGAGTGCCCATCATCTTCTTGGCACCTTTTTTTTTCTCTCCAAGAGATAATGAAAGGTGGACTTTGAGGATTCATTACCAACCAAAAGTCAGGTCTAGTACCATTTTCCTGATTATTTCTTCTTTCTCCTCTTAAATTAAGAAAAACATCACTGTCTTTGCGTCTCATATAATGAAATATCGCCCTATATATATACATAGTGGTCCATTTATTTAAGATAGATATTTGGTCCAGTTTAGGGAAACTGGAAGTAACGGTTTCCTATAGCCATTCGGTGAAGGCAAATCGTCCGCCAAGCGTCAAGTTGGTTCGGCCGTTGTCAAATTAAATATGCGCTGGTGACAGGCTGACAGCAATAAACTTCTTTGAATATTCTTCATTGAATTGCAGTGACCAAGTCTATCGACTACGTTTTCATTTATTTGATGAGATCGACCTGTCGCAAAACATAGGCAAACTTTACATTCTGAAAATATGGCTTCTTTGTGTTGACGTGTATATAAGTTTGAATAGTTATTTACTTGTTATGAGATTTTATAAAACCGGAGAACTTATTCGTACATCCAATTAATTAATTAGTTCCGGGATTTGGATGAAAAGAAAAACAATGGCCAGTGGCGAGTGGCGTTTTTCGCCATGTCCGTGCCTTGGCTAAGATCTTTTTGGCCACGGCTCTCAATAATTATTATTTGCCAAGGTTATGAATGTGGCCGAAGACGTTATTTTTTTCTATTCCCTTCGCCGGGTCAGCTGGCTGTTGTGGTGACTTATTTCATCGGTTTAATTAATTTGTACCTTAGACACCTTCACGGGCACACCCACAATTTTTTTAAGAGGAGGGCCAAATTAACATTTTTAAATTTTGTCACAAGTAGAAATATCTTTTTTCAAAATTTATATATAGAACAAGTAAAATTTTCTAAAATTTACATATAATTTTTCTAAAAAAAAATTGAGGTAGGGCCAGAGATTGTAGCGGCGATAAATTGCTGGTGCAAATCTGGTGCAATTTATTGCTGGTTTATGTTTTTTTATTTTTTACATTTTTGTAACGAATCACTAGGCTTTGAAAGTAATATTGCATGAGATACTAGAAAATATTAGGAAATACTAGGGAACATATATATAAGATTTGAACTATAGTCTTAATGAACCTTCATTAGGAACGATTTTCAAAAGATACATTTTTGGAAGAAAACCCAACTGTATTTAGTTATTTACTTTTACTTCCTTCTCCCCTCCCTCTCCTTCTCGCTCCCCTCCCTCTCGGCCTCCGTCCACCGCAGCCCCGCAACTCCCCTCCCTCTCCGCCGCGATGGCCGGCCGTCCTGGCGGCATCCGCCGGCGGCCATCCACGAAGTTGGGTGGCCTGCCGGTGAAAAACCACCGCCTACCTGCCGTTCGGTAGGCGAGCAGTGGAGGGCCTGGACGAGACACTCACCGCTCGGGCGGTCGAGCGCGGGTCGTGTCCGGAGCGCAAGTCGGGTCCAGAGCACGGGCCGGGTCCGCCAAACAGGCTGGGCCGGGCCTGATTTCTGTGGACCAGGCCCGGTACCCGGCCCGGGTTTCAGGCCCGACGGGCCGACCCGGGCCGGGTTTTAGAGGGCCGGGCCGGCCCGACCCGGCCCAAGGGGGCACATGGGGCCTGTGTCAAAATTGTCATATATACAAATTTTAAAAATTGATATTTTGGTGAGTGTCAAAATTTAAAACTTTAGTCCAACTTCTATTCAACCTCTCTCATGAAAATTTTTTAACCCTCAAAATCTACCAAAAAGGAAGGAGGGTTTTATATGTGAGTTAAATAAATGGCGATCTTACCACCGGATTTGACACTACTCAACCCATGGCTTAACTAAGGGGAAAAACACTTGCTTATAGAATAACTGTATAAAGAATAACTATATAAGTAGAAACAAATTAAAAAAAAGCGGGGGTGGAGGACGGTGGATGCAAGAAAGTATAAACAAATAAAGAGCATCTTAACGAGTAGAACGTAAAATATATAATTGTTAGTGGAAATTAAGTTCATATTGAGAATAATATAATTTTTAAAACATATAAAATGCAACGAGAAGAAGTAACGTTAAAACAATGGGGGAAATGAGAAGCCGTGATCATTTCTTCACTATTTAAGCGGTGGACTAGGTCAAGGTGGTGAACTCCTGATCGAGTTTAGAGAATTAAAAATAATATTATGTAAAGTGCTGTAATTCGATTATGTATACACATTGTGGTAGGCGATACCTATACGTGGACTGGGAAATGGTATAGGGTGACCAGATTATTAAAAAACAACTAAAAACAAGAGTTCTCACAACCAAACCGGTCATGTGGAACCTCAAGCAGAGTGTCCTATTCAGAACTACAGAATGCTTCACAACTTGATCAATGGCTTCAACTGATGTCACTGCAATGAGATGCTGGAGTTGTCTGCATAATTTATGAGCCTGAGTTTCCTGAGGTTGATGATATAGATACCTTCCCCGACGAAGGATTGTGCAGCATCAGTTGGTCCATGCTGGCATCTTCTTGAATAATCAGATCCTTGTACCTTAGATATTCTTGTAAGGAGGCCTCACCATTAAGAAACTGAGTCAATTGCCCCATGGTTGGCCTTGATTCCGGTGCTGACTGTGAACAGAGCACGCCCAGCTTCAGAATAAGTTCTGCTTCATCCACCACGTAGTTATTCCCCAGCCTCTTGTCCATCGCGTCCAGTATTCGCCCACCCTTCCACAGCGAACGGACTAACTCCACCAGAACAACCTCCTCAGGGGGCCTCTCTCGTTCAATGGGCCTCCTTCCACAGGCCACCTCCAGGAGAAGGACGCCATAAGAGTAGACATCGGACCTCGTCGTGGACTTGCTGGTGCGGGACAGCTCCGGCGCCATGTAACCGAAACTCCCGACTATGTGGGTAGTCTTGGGATTGGTCCCATGATCATAGAGTCTGGCGAGTCCAAAATCACCCAACCTGCCGTTGAGATCACCATCCAACAACACATTACTTGCTTTTAACATCTCTGTGCACGACGACTTGCTCCCACTCTTCGTGAAGATACAGCAGGCCGGAAGCAATTCCCTTTACAATATTGAATCTCTGCTCCCAACCGAGGCTGCTCCGTTTCATCTCAAAAAGATGGCTATCCAGACTCTCGTTTGGCATGAATTCATAGACGAGAAGCAGCTCTTCACCTCTTCTACACCAACCCTGCAATTGGACCAGGATTCTGTGCCTCATCCTCCCCAAGCTGGATACTTCTGCGACAAACTCCCTTATCCCCTGCTTTGAATCATGTGATACTCTCTTGACTGCAACCTCCATTCTGCTTCTGGGCAGCACACCTTTGTAGACAACGCCAAAACCTCCTCTCCCCAACTCCTGCTTGAAACCGTTGGTTCCCCTGTAGAGTTCCCTGTACGGGAACCTATGTGGGTAGTCCATCTCCCATCCTTCTATCTTCTCAGACGTCAGCTTCCTCTTCCTTTTGATCCAATAAGAAATGATAACAGTGATGATGAGCAACAACAGAGCCCCTAATGCTACAAAAACGGACAAGAATAACTTAAACGACTTCCACAGAGGAGTACGATCACGAGGAATAGAGGGAAGGCTTGAGAGGAGGAGTACGATCACGAGGAATAGAGGGAAGGCTTGAGAGGTCCAGTTCTGGTGCTTTTCCGTCCATCGCGAAGCTCCATGCCAAGATATAGTGCTTGCTTGCTAGAGCTAGCGTACCAGAAGAGAAGCCAACATACATGTGTTCGTTCAAAACAGGAGATAGATCGATGGGATATGATATGAGGGAACGGTTAGGTTTGAGTGGGTGTGACAATGGAGCTATGGCGGCATTCAGCTGCTTCTCGTTGCCATCGTACTCAATCCATGCTTGAATGCGCGTCCGGCTGTCCAGAATCACATTTTCTTTCCTGCCAAGCTCCGTATAGTAAGCAGCAGGTGCAGAGGCATAGGATATCACACTGTTAACGTCGACGCCCACATGGTTTGCATCTTTATCCTTCAAAGTTGCTTGTTGAACTGTGTCGAATTCAACTGCAAATGTATGATTGCTTTGGTTTCCGTTGTTCCCCTGGTTGAAGAGGCCGAGATAGCGGTCTCCCATGGCTCCGGAGAAGTTGGTGGAGGGCGCCACGATGAAGGCGAAGCCATGGCCACCTGACTCCTGGAGCTCCGATACAATTTCGAACACGAAACGAGTACTGAACGATTGATTTGTCTTAGCATTCTCAGAGTTTTTGAATTGCAGAGTGGTTGGGTAAAATGCGTGGCCGTTTTTTCCTGGATCATCCCTCGTAAGCTGACAGTCAGTTAGGCGAAGGGCCCCGGTTTTGATAACAGTTGCAGAGCCAGATAGACTCAGATCTGATGGGCGGAAGCGATTGAAACGAAAGGTGCTATTCGTGGAAGTTGCAGGTGAGCTGCAGATATGAGCTAGAAGATGAAGGAAGAAGAGGAGAAACCTTGAGTTCTGAAGTGCCATGATACAGAAGATAGATGAAGATCACATAAATATTCACAAGGGATTCGTCCTCACCATTTGGTGTATGGAGCTCTCTTTATGTATGGATAGGAAGGGACCAAGGACGAATGGCTGGAATTTATAATTCTTGCTGGCTATGAGAATCTCAATTTTGGATTTTAAATGAACCAACAAAAGGGTTACCTTGAAAAGGAATAAAAACTAAAAAGAAGATCAAATAAAATATTTATTTGCTCTCATTTCAAGGACATGCAGATGCAGTGAAATGGAAAAATTACTGTGGAACATTTAACAATAGCATAATTTTTAAATCTTGCATGTACCAAGATACACACCATTAATATCTTTTCACTTTCCTTGAATATTTCCACAAGAGGCTAATTAACAATGTGGTTTTCAAATGATTTTGGATCATTTATTTAAGAAATGATTATACTAGTCTTTTTTTTTTATAATCTTCTTACCAATTAGCTCAGAATTACCAATTCGGATTGTATAAGATATTATATGAATTGGGAAGGAACACGCCCATATTTTTTGTGAAGATGTAAAAAGGATTAGGAAAAGTACCGTCGAAACGAAGGTTAATTTCCGGTACCGGTTCGGTCAATGCAGATAGATCGTACGCCGAGCATCAAGTTGGTGGGCCGTTCTTAAATTAATTATGGCCGTGGTGAGGAAGCTGGTGGTGACAGCAATTAACGCCCTTTGAATTATTCTTGTTATTGGAGTTGTTTTCCTCATTAAATTGCAGGTCCTTTTTGTCATCACCTTCCGTCGACTTCAAGCCTATGGTCAGTCATTCCATAAGTTCTAGCTATTGCAAAGTGTCGGAAAACTCATGTTCTGAAATGGTCTGTTCATTTGGATATATGATAAGAATATTTCGATGAATGATTAATTTTTTTGTCACAAGTTTTAAAGCTATTGAAAAATTTTTAACTTGCACACCCGTCCAAGTATAGTCCTATATATATATAATGTCGGGGACTCGGGGGCAACAAAGGGGATGTCAATATATTGGATATGAATCGAGTTTCCAACCAAACCACCTCTATTGAACAATTTCGGTGCATGCATGCTACCATGCTCTTCTCCATCCTAACCAGCAGCAACACCATGCAAACAAGTCCGAGAAATGCAACACATTAGCAAATCATATGTTCTTCATTAATAGGGATACCAATGGATCAGATTTGAATTAGATATATTGGTATCTATTTTTTTTTTAAATATTCATATACTAGCTCAGATTCAAAGTCCAATTTGAATACGAATGATGACAAGTCATATCCAAATAAAAAATCCAACTTCACAATATGAATCTATATAGTTTTTTAACTCATTTAATTCGTTAACTCATTTTACAACTCCGAGCTTGACTCGTTTGACATTCCAAATATAAATTTAAACTCAAACTTAACTTGTTTATAAACAAATTGACGTCAAGCCGAGTTGTTTCAAGGCACTTGAAGTTGAATCCAAGTTGTCTTGACTTGTGCAGCGTTAACTACCCCTGTACAATAATGTAAGCCTGCATTTCTTTCTTTCCACAAGTTTTAGACTCTTAAGATACATAGACCTACGTTTCTTCACCAAAAGTATGTGTAACTTCCGCTTCCATCCTTTCTTTCCTTTCTTTCAAGAAGAACATGTTGGTACGAACATTAATATTGAGCATCCGACCCACCAATCACCCGATTAAGGGTGGGCAGTGGGCCGGGTACATGATGGATAGTTAGGTATCGGTCCCATGATGAGTAGGTCTTTCGTAGGTTATTTGACACATGAGCCGGCCAGACGCAAAAAAAAAAAAAACACTAGGCGGAGCTGGCCCTGCAATTTAAAAAAACCACAAAGTCCGGTATTGATGGTCCGAGTTGGCCTGATAGCTAAGGGGACCGGCTTGGGCCACCAGCAAGAGCTTCGGGTCAGCCCTAGGCCAACCTGTTCCGGCCTGATGCTGAGCCCTACACCGGGTTCTGCCAACCTACATTTTCAGGAACACAGCAACACATGGTCAACTATTTCTTCAATCTTCATCCCTAGCCGTTCGCCAGTAATACCCCACACCTCTGGATTCTATCAATAGTTGGGAGCTTCTTTTAGAACATGTATATAAAAAATGGGTCTCTCTTCCTGATATGATTGTAAATGTCTTTACGTTTCAGTGGAGATGCCTCCTGTCCATTCCACAAAAGCTTCAGCTGTTGGGTCGGGTCCAGCCTCAAGTGAGGACCCGACCCGGGTGGAAAGAAAAAGGGGAGGGCACCTGACGGTGCCCTAACCCCATCACTCTCACGTCCCTCTCTCTCTCTCTCTCTCTCTCTCTCGTTTTTTACTCTTTTGAAGAAAGAAAAGAGGGCTCTTCCCTCGTGGCTCAAGTGTAGAGAGAGAGAGAGAAGGAGAAGGAGAAGAAGAAGCACGGTTATGGGTTTGGGCAGTTGTGTGGGTTCAAGTGTAGAGAGAGAAAATGAAGAAAACAAGGAAAAGAAAAGAAGAACATACGGTGATTTCTTTTCTTGTTGTTTTCTTGTGCATTCACTCTTAAGAATGATTTATGCTATTTTCTGCAAGAAGAACAACGTAGTTGTATTGCCTCTTTGAAGAATAAATATATATATCTCTTGTCCGTAGTTTTTTACCCAATTATTTGAGGTTTTTTCACGTAAATTGGTGTCTCTTATTTTTTGAATTTTGAGCATATATTTTGATATATATTGCTGCAACATTGGTATTGGAAACTCGATCTTATGCTCACAGCCCTGTGATTCTGATTTTCAGCAGTTTTGTGTTGGTTTAGACTCTTTTATTGTTGTTGAAACATTCTTTTTAGGGAATACGACTATAACAAAGTGGTATCAGAGCTAGGTTAGCGCGAAGTTGGTTGTGCATTCTTATTGAAGGATGAAGTCGACCCCCACTAGGATGGTCTCTCTAAATGGGAATAATTGGACCATATGAAAAGCTAAAATGGAAGATTTGCTGTATTGTAAAGACCTGTATTCACCCATTGAGACTAGAAGCCAGCGAATATGACATACGAAAAATAGAAGTTATTGGACAAGAAAACCATTGGCACCATCAGACAATGGTTAAATGATTGTGTTTTTCATTTGGTATCCGCAGAGACGAGCACAAAGTCTTTATGGCAGAAGTTGCATGATCTTTACAAGAGGAAAACAGTTGGGAACAAAGCTTTCTTTTTTTTTTTTTTATTTAGGGTGAGTGGTTCATTCCACCGCCCTAAGAGAGGCCACAGGCCCCCCCTCGTCACCCTCCCCCCTGGGTGAACTGAGCTTGCTTCGGGCCCTTTTACGGGCCAGGGACTGAAGCACGTCTGGAGCGGGCAAGTGATGCCCAAGGACTCGACCCGGGTTCTTAGCGGACAGAGCACTTCCCCCGCGCCAGTCTTGATTAGACAATTGGTAAATTTGAAACTTAGAGAGGGAAAACTAGTGTCAGAACATTTGAATGAAGTGCAGAGTATAATCAATCAGTTGTCAGCCTTGAAAATGATATTAGATGATGAGTTACAGACACTCTTATTGCTCAGTTCTCTTCCCGACAGTTGGGATACTTTAGTTGTTTCTTTGTGCAACTCCGCTCCAGATGATGTGCTTACGATGAAGCATGTAACTAGCAGCATTCTAAATGAAGAAATAAAGAGAAAGTCTCTTGGTACTGGTAGCTTGCAAGTGCTAGTGATGGAAGATAGGGGCAGACAGAAGAACCGTAACAAATGGCATGATAGATCAAACTCTAGGTCCAAATCAAGACCCAAGATGACAAGTAAATGTTTTCACTGTGGTATTCCAGGGCACAAGAAGATTGATTGCAGAAAATGGAAAGAAGAAAAAGAACAGAAAAATAAGAGTCAAGAGAATGTGAAGTCAAAAGAGTATATTGCAGTTGCTTCAGATGATGAGGTAGTATTGTTTTTATCTGAAGAAAATGATTGTCTTGCAGTTCAGAATGATGATTCTACATGGATTTTAGATACTGGGGCATCGTATCATGGCACACCATGTAGAAAGTTGTTCTTATCCTACAGAGTAGGTGATCTTCGAGTAGTTCACATGGGCAACAGTGACACCTCGAAGATTGTTGGGATAGGAGATGTTTGCATTGAGACAAGCACATGATGCAAGTTGACTTTGAGAGATGTAAGACATGTTACAGATCTTAGAATGAATCTGATTTCTATAGGAAAACTAAGTGAAGATGGATATTGTACTTCGTTTAGTGAGACAGGATGGAAACTGACAAAGCGGGCACTAGTGTTGGCTAGAGGTTAGAGATTTGGCTCTTTTTATAGGATGAAGTCTCGAATTAGTAGTGTGGATGTCAATGCAGCTACTGTTGGTACTTCGTCAGATTTGTGGCATAAGAGGTTAAGTCACATGAGTCAAAGATGAATCGATTTGCTTACCAAGAAGAATTTATTACCAAAGGCAGATGGTGCACAGTTATCTCCTTGTGATCATTGTTTGGTTGGTAAGTTGCATCGAATTTCCTTTCAGAAAAAGCATTCTTCAAAAACTAAGGATGTTTTCGATTTAGTTTATTCAGATGTATGTGGACCTATAAATGTGACATTTAAAGGTGGAGCATCATATTTTGTTACATTTATTGATGATGCATTTAGGAAGGTATGTGCCTTTACAATGAAAAGCAAAAGTGAAGTAAGTAGTATCTTCATGACTTTTTATGCAGCGGTTGAGCGTGAGACTGGTAAGAAGATGAAGAGTTTGCGTAAAGATAATGGTGGTGAGTACATAGCATCTTTTTTACGAGAGTATTGTCTAAAGCATGGTATTAGACATGAAAAGACAGTTCTCTATACTCCATAGCATAATGGAGTTGCAGAAAGGATGAATAGAACTATAATTGAGAGACTTAAAAGTTTGCTATCTAGCTCTAAGTTGCCCAAGTATTTTTGGGCACAGGCAATGCGTAATGCAGTTTATTTGATAAACAGGTCTCCTTCAGTGCCTCTAGATGGAGATATTCCACAGAAAGTTTGGTCAGATGAAGAGGTTAAGTATGATCATCTCAAAGTTTTTGGTTGCAAAACTTTTATGCATATACCTAAAGAACAAAGAACCAAACTAGATGATAAAGTTATTTCTCTAATATTTCTTGGTTATGCAGATGATGAATTTGGTTACAGGTTATAAGATCCAAAAAATGACAAAATCTACAGGAGTCGTGATGTTGACTTCAGAGAGGATCAGACGATTGAAGATGTCATGGGTGACAAATAATCATGTGTGAATGCTAGTGGTGTTCATGAGCCAACTTATGCAGAACCTGAGGAACTTTCATCTGAGCACGGTGAGACTGATGAAAATGTAGAGGAAGATGAAAGAGAGGCAGATGAGCAGTATATAGATAGCAGCCCTATGGAGACTCAAACTGATCATGAGCATGAGTTGGAGGGGGAGCTTCCTCCTCATTCATAACCAATTGAGGAACAATTGGGAAGAGGTAAAAGAACACGTATACCATCTACTAGATATTCTACTAATAAATATATTATCTTTACAGATAGTGGAGAACCAGAATTCTATGCAGATGTGCTAGATGATGTACATAAAGATGAATGAGTTCAAGCTATGTATGAAGAGATGAATTCTCTATATAAGAATCACACTTTTGATTTGGTAGAGCTACCAAAAGGTAAGAAAGTGTTGCAGAACAAATGAGTCTACAAGCTTAAAAATGAAGGTCAAGGCAAGTTGAGATACAAAGTTCGGTTAGTGGTGAAAGGTTTCAAGCAGGAAAGAGGTATTGATTTTGATGAAATTTTTTCTCCTGTGGTTAAAATGTCATCTATCAGGGTAATACTTGGTTTGGCGGCATATCTAGACTTGGAGTTGGAGCAGTTAAATGTAAAAACTGCTTTTCTTCGTAGAGATCCAGAAGGTTTTGTGATTGCTAGGAAGAACCATATGGTTTGCAAGTTAAAGAAGAACTTGTATGGACTTAAACAAGCACTTGGTACAAGAAATTTCATGTTTTTATGATAAATTAAAAGTATCGCAGGTCAGCTGTAGATCATTGTGTCTACATCAGAGAGTTCTCACCAGGTAACTTCATTATCTTGTTGTTATATGTAGATGACATGCTTATTGTTGGACAGGACTCTCAATTGATTAGTCAATTGAAGAAGGATATTGGCAAGTTCTTTGATATGAAAGACTTGGGGCCAGCACATCAATTGTTAGGCATGAGGATTGTTCGTGATATGAAGGCCAAGAAGTTGTGGTTATCACAAGAGAAATACATTGAGAAGGTGCTTAGCAAGTTCAGCATGAAAGATGCCAACACAGTAAGTACACCTTTAACAGCACATTTTAAATTGAAAAATGAGCAATGTCCATCATCAATAGATGAGAAAGAAAGAATGGAGAAGGTACCATATGCCTCCGTAGTAGGGAGTCTTATGTATGCTATGCTTTGCATACACCCAAACTTGGCTTACACAGTTAGTGTAGTTAGTAGGTTCTTGTCAAATTCAGGCAAGGAGCATTGGGCAGCAGTGAAGTGGATCCTAAGGCATCTTAAACATACTTACAATTACTCTTTATGTTTTGGTGAACCTAATCCAGAGATACAAGGATTTGTTGATGTAGACATGGTAGGTAACGTGAACTCTAGAAAGTCTCTTTCTGGTTATGTCTTTACTTTTGCAGGGGGAGTTGTATCATAGCAGTCCAGGTTGCAGAAGTGTGTTGCTCTTTCCATTACAGAGGCAGAATATATTGCAACAACTGAATCTTGTAAAGAGTTGTTGTGGAAGAAGAGTTTTCTTCACGATATATGCCTTAGTCAGAAGACCTATGTGTTGCATTGTGATAGCCAAAGTGCTATACACGTGTCAAAGAATTCAGCGTTCCACTCAAGGACCAAGCAGATTGATGTCAAATATCATTTGATTCGTGATGTGCTTGAGCAAAAACTGATTCAGTTAGAGAAGATAGATATAGAGAAGAATCCTGCAGATATAATGACGAAGTCTCTACCTAAAGAGAAGCATGACATGCATAGAGACTTAGTTAAGATGACTGCCTTTAAGGCAGTGTATTAATTTTTGTCCATTTTGCATGTATGTTCCCTCTCTTGAGGCTGGAGGAGGAGTTTGGTGGGTCGGGTCCAGCCTCAAGTGAGGACCCGACCCGGGTGGAAAGAAAAAGGGGAGGGCACCCGATGGTGCCCTAACCCATTCACTCTCACGTCTCTCTCTCTCTCTCTCTCTTGTTTTTGACTCTTTTGAAGAAAGAAAAGAGGGCTCTTCCCTCGTGACTCACACACAGCAAGGAGAAGGGGAAGAGGAAGGCAAGGAAGAGAAGGAGAAGAGGAAGAAGAGCACGGTTGTGGATTTGGGCAGCCGTGTGGGTTCAAGTGTAGAGAGAGAAAGTGAAGAAAACAAGTGAAAGAAAAGAAGAACATATGGTGATTTCTTTTCTTGTGCATTCATTCTTGAGAATGATTTATGCTATTCTTTGCAAGAAGAACAACGTAGTTGTATTGCCTCTTTGAAGTATAAATATATATCTCTCTTGCCCGTGGTTTTTTACCCCATTATTGGAGGTTTTTCCACATAAATTGGTCTCTTATTTTCTGAATTTTTAGTATACATTTTGATATATATTGCTGCAACATTGGTGTTCGAAACTCGATCTTATGCTCGCAGCCCTGTGATTCTGATTTTCAGCAGTTTTGTGTTTGTTTGGACTCTTTTATGGTTGTTTAAGCATTCTTTTTGGGGAATACGACTATAACATCAGCTTAAGGTATCCCGCAAAAACTAGTGATGCTTGGATCTTAATTCCTACCAAGGAATTTACAGGACAGTCGGCGACAACCCAGCTGGCAGTCCCGGACTAGACATCCATGGCACCATTGGGTTGCAGCGGAGGAAGCCGTTACCTCCCCAAAAGTTTTTTTTTTATTTTTTTAAAAAACTTGAGTGTCCGATCGATTTTGGATGCTCCATGTTGAGTGTGCCGCTACACAGTGAGTGTCATGAAGCTGCTCACTTATTATATATATATATATATATAAATATAAATAAATAATCAAATATATATATATAACTGGTAGAAACCATATTAATGACAAAAATCAAATCTTTTAAATATGATATTTAATGTAATTTTTTTTTAAATCTAACCTTACCAATATGATCTGAATTAGGATAGGTTGATGCAAAATATTGTTAAGTTGATCATTTTTTGGGTTTTAGTAGTGCTTAAGCAAAAATGAATTACTTTGATAGCATCAACATTTTGATAATAGAAAATTGAACATTTTTCATAAAACCAACTTGATTGAAAGCATGTTTTATGTCAAAATAGTTTCTATAAATATATTAGGATGTTTATATTTTATTTAAAATAATTTTTTAGCAAAAGAATTAAAGTGGTCTGGTAAAACTGACCACTTGGGTAATAGACAAAAGGCAGACCTATTGAAATTAATTATTAAGTTAGTTATTTTTTGCTTAAATTATGTCTTTTTAATAATAAAAAAATGAATTGCTCTTATAAGATAAAATTTTTTCTAGTATAAAGATCAATTTTTTTACAAAAATGACCTAAATTAAAGCAAGATTTATGTTAAGTTAGTGTTTATAAATAGATGAGAAAGTTTATACTTTGTTCAAAACACTTTTTAACATGAATTTAAGAGGTCTGGTTTTTATCCCTTATGTAAGTGGTCTGGTATATACCAGTCATTCTACACTCTCACGCATTCACACACACACACACACACACACACACACACACACACATATATATATATATATAGAGAGAGAGAGAAAATTTAGTAAAACCAGACCACTTGGGTAATAGAAAAAAAACAAACTTATTGAAATTAATTATTAAAATATATCTTTTTGAAATCAGTTCCCCTTTTTCTTTTGAATTCAGTTCCTAAATAAATGTATTTATACATGCTGAAGAATAGCTATCCAAAATATCTCAATGAAGATATCAAATGATCTTTACCGCACGCTTTAAATTCTGCATTATTAATTGAAGAAGCGCAATAATTCTTTTGTTTTGTCTTGGGGACTGGTTTTTTTCCACGCGCCTCCCCCCCCCCCCCGAAGAAAGGCAACTTCCTTTCACGTGTGCCTATCACCCTTATGGTTCATAGAGCTTGTGTTGGGATCTATTACGATCCATAGATTGAGCACGTTGAGTCGTAACAACGACCACAGGATTTGAACTTGAGAGCCCATCAAGGTGGATCCCCTTGCCACCAAGTGCACTACAACCACTCGGAATGAAGAAGCACAATAATTCAATACTAGAGAAGCCCACACAAGTTTTGGGGCAATGTTTTTTATGCACTTAATATTTTCTATGCAAGTTTTTGTCAAATATATTCAACTCACTCTCTGTTAACTAGCTAGACTCCTCCATCCTTAGTACGTTCTCTCTAATTTCTCATCTGAACTTTCTCTCTCATCCATCATTTTCCTTGTGGGGTACTCGCATTATTATGGGACATTTAAATCGCGACAATTATGTTAAGACAAACCCAACAACTGTACTGAACATTGTCTAAAGAGAGAGAAAGGAAGATTTTCAATAGCCTCGATATATCAACTTTTCTGTCATTAAAAAACATAGAAAGAGCCACTAGTGCATTTGAAATTTTTTTTTGGAGCATCGAGGAAGGAGCACTTGATTTTGAAAGAGTCACTAGTGCTTAGACTCTGTCCTGTGGCTGATATGCGTCTGCCGGTGACAGGCGGCAGAGAATATGTCTACAGCTCATTCTGTTGAAGGAGATTGCTGTCGAGCTGAATACGACTCCAATCCTGACTGTTTGAGGATCATCCTGGAGCAATTTCAGCTCAAATCAAGTTAGCAGCTGAGAACGCCCAATTTATCTTCTATTGCCAGCTGCTGTAATTCTGCAGAAGCCTATGACGAGGACATACGTAGACCTTGATTGGATTTTCTACTAAAATATAGTGACGAATCTAGGCTTTCAATCTTGAATTCTTTTTTTGATTTGTTCAAATGGCATCATCTTTCTCCTCTGTCCCTGCTACTCAATTTACTCAAGTCTCTATTGCCTGAAAGAGAGACATGTCAAAATATGCCACAACTGGAAAACCGGACTGCATTCAGCAGCTTCAACAATCGACGAAGAGGATGTGGATTTGGTGGCAGTCATAGTGCAGGACGATTCGAAGGACAGGGACGAGGATACCAAGCTCAAAATCAAGATTGAGGTAACACCAACAATCAATCCCAATATAACTATGATTCTAGAAAAGGATATCAGAAAAATTCTATTATATGTCAATATTGTGGCAGAAAGGGACATTCTGCTAGATCATGGTATGATATTCCTCAGGCATTCTCCGCTATGAATATTCAAGAAACTGCACAAGAATATTGGTACCCCGACACTAGCACTACAAATTACATTGTAGCCAATGATGACACGATGAAAAACAAAACAACACATGCTGAATCAAGCGGTGTTATGATCAGTAATGGCTGCCATCTGTCTATTTCTCATAAAGGAGATTTATCTATTAACATGGATGGAAGTTTTTTTCAGCTCAAGAACTCATTACATGTTCCTATAATTGCTCATAATTTATTATCTTTGGGAAAGTTTACATCTAATAATAGTTGCACTTTTGAGTTCTTACCTCATAAATTTATTATAAAGGATCTATAGATGGGGAAGGAACGGGGAAGGCACTACTTCGGGGACCAAAGCAACCTAATGGACTATATCTAATTTCTGCATCAAGAGAAGGCACAAGAAGAGGAGCAACAATGTTCAGTAGTTGGTTTCCATTACATTATAATTCTGTAAATTTTTCTTTGTGGCATAGGCAATTAGGCCATGCAAATAAAACTATTGTTAATTTTCTCAATTCACATAGTTTTATTTCAATAAAATGTTCCAAAGGCTCTAGATTGTGTGAATGGTGCCTCATTGGAAAATCTCACAAACAGCCTTTCCCTACTTCTGAATTTCGTGCTACTTGTCCATTACAAACCTTGCATATCGACGTTTGGGGACCAGCCCCTATGGAGGATAGAGATGGATTCAGATATTTCATGCTCATTGTGGATAACTTTTCTCATTACTTCTAGATTTTTTCGTTGAAGGCAAAATTTGAGGTTACTGAATGCTTCAAAAATCAGATTATTTGTGGAGAAGTAACTAGGATATTACATATCCACTATCCAATCAGATAATGGAGAAGAGTTTTGTAATAATGAGCTGCGCCAGTTTTGTAAAGCGAATGGTATCTTACATCGTTTTTCATGTCCATATACCCCTGAGCAGAATGGAATAGTTGAACGCAAGAGCAGACATGTCGTAGAAACTGCTCTCAGTATGATGCATGATTGAAGATTAAAATATTCTTTTTGGATTGATGCTTGTAGAACAACCATATATATTACTAATCGGCTTCCGACTATTAAGTTAGATCGTCAATCTCCTTTTCAAAAATTGTTTGGACAGCCACCACACTATGGTCATATACAAGTTTTTGGTTCAAAATGCTATCCCCTTCCTACTCCCACCAATTGCTTGAAATTTCAACCCAAGACTGTTAAATGCACTTTTCTCGGATATGCGAGCAGACAAAAAGGATATCTCTGCTTTGATGAAAGTCTACAAATAATATTGTCACTCGTCATGTAACATTTGATG
This sequence comes from Nymphaea colorata, assembly GCF_008831285.2. Taxonomy (NCBI): domain Eukaryota; kingdom Viridiplantae; phylum Streptophyta; class Magnoliopsida; order Nymphaeales; family Nymphaeaceae; genus Nymphaea; species Nymphaea colorata. The sequence goes on along the minus strand of NC_045144.1, from coordinate 24,113,373 downwards.
AGGCACCCCTTGAAGATCATTCTTCTCATGAGGTCTTGCTATCCAAGGATGACGTGGAAAAGGAACTTCAACTCTGGTATCAAGCAGAAAAAAGTCTTGACAATGATTATATTAACCATCTGCCTCCTCAAGGTATTGTTCTACCTAATGTTACCATTACGTCTCCAGTTATGCAAGATCAAGATGATCTCCATGACATTACTTCAGCTCTTCAACCAAATTTATTGTTTTCCAATGAGGGAGCGATATCTCTGGTTGCTCAAGATATTACAGATTCTAATAATGTCAATCACGAATCGTTGCTATCACAAGAGACAAGCTATAACAGAGAAATTGGCCTACCTATCTCAAGCCCACTTTATCATACTCACCCAATGACAACTAGGTCAATGACTGGGTCATTAACTCCCAAGGCACTTATTGGAGCAATTGAATCAAAGGAATCCATGACTCGGAAAGAAGCTTCCACCAATAAACTATGGCAGCAAGCAATGCTCAAGGAATTCACTATGCTTCAACAAAATCAAACATGGCACCTAGTTCCACCTCTACCAGAATACAATGTCATCAGCTCTAAATGAGTGTATAAAATCAAGCGTAATGCCGATGGGTCCATCGCTCGATATAAAGCACTACTGGTTGCTCGAGGATTCTTACAAGAAGCTGGCATTGATTATCAGGAGACTTTTACTCCCATGTTAAACCCACGACAATCAGGGTCCTTCTTACCATGGCTATGCAATTTGGATGAGATCTATGTCAACTAGACTTTGACAATGCATTTTTAAATGGCTATCTTGATGAGGACGTCTACATGGCCCATCCTGATGGTTTTGTTGATCCTCAACATCCTACTTATGTTTGCAAACTTGACAAATCACTCTATGGCCTCAAACAGGCACCAAGAGCATGGTATTCTCGACTCAGTTTCTATTTACAAAATCTTGGATTCCAGATTTCTCAATCCGATCCTTCGCTATTCATCTACACCAAAGGGGAAGTAAGATTATTCTTATTAGTCTATGTTGATGATCTGATTGTTACTGGGTCTTCTTCCACTTGTATTTCCAAAATAATTCAGCAGCTTGGGCAAGAATTTTTGTCAAAGATTTAACACAATTATCCAACTTTCCTGGAGTTGAGGTCACTCGAATAGAAAATGCCTTATATATATGTCAACAACAATATATCAAAAATATTATCCTCTGAGCAAATATGAGTACATCCAAAGCATCTATTTCTCCAATGAGCCCAACTAATACTAAAAACCAGGATGATTGGTTGTTTCATGATCCATCTCTCTATTGCAGCATAGTTGGGGCCTTGAAATATGCTACTCTTACGCGACCTGACATTGCATTTGCTGTCAACAGAGCATGCCAATTCATGCATACACCTTCGGCTGGTCATTGAACTATAGTAAAGCGAATCCTATGCTATCTTAATGGAACCAGTCACTATGCTCTTAAATTGGTTCCATCTCCATCACTGCAGCTTAGCATCTTCACTGATGCTGATTGGGGTGGAAGTTTTGGGGATTGAAAATCAACTGGGGGATTTGTCACATTTTAGGCAATAACGTTGTATCTTGAGCTTCTAGAAAACAACACACTGTTGCTCGTTCTAGCACTGCGGCTGAATACAAGTCCCTCGCGTGTGCTGCTGTAGAAGTGCTTTGGCTAAAATCTCTCCTTCAGGAACTAGGAGAAAAGGTGGTTCAACCACCTATACTATGGTATGATAATCTTGGAGCATTATGTCTTGCAAGAAACCCTGTATTTCATGCACACACCAAACACATTGAAGTTCATTTTCATTTTGTACAGGACAAATAAAATTCATTCGGACAAACGAACAACTAGCCGATGGTTTAACAAAGGCACTCAGCTGTAGTTCTTTCAGACATTTCAGAACCAAGCTGAATATTGTGGAACCCCCATTCAGCTTGAGGGAGCGTGTTAAGGAAATCCCTCAAGTCAAGGAGAAGAGATAATGGCAAGAAGAGATCATGGCTAAAATATAGCAGATGATTGAGAATCTTCAGTGGAGATCAGATCAGAGAAACAGAAAATCTTTGCAGATCCAGTAGGGCTATGAGCTATCCTTCCTTAAATGTCTCTCAATTGTAAACTATATATAGTGGTGTAAACTATCATGTAAATTGTCTTCTTCTTCTTCCTCCTTGCAAGATAATAGAAGTTTCTTTCTTGAGCTATCCTTTTAGAATCCAGTTATCCGACCATTGGGAGGAGGAAGGGCGGGAAAGGGATAGAAAAAGTGGAGAAAAGGAGAGAGCAAGATGAAGAAGGGAGAGAGAGAGAAAAAGAGAGAGTGAGAGAGAGAGTAGAAAAATTAGATCAATGTTACTAAAGTAGAGTCCAACAGGATGTTGAAAACCTACATGATGTCACACACCGGGCGCAAAAAATCATAGAACAGAAATAACACCCAACTCACCCACGAGAATTCCACCCATATGTTAGAGCCAAAAATTGAACTTAAGTCCTCCATAGTCTTCAAAAAAATACATCATTTATAACCAGCCATATGTGTCACCATGTTAGAGCCAACTAAGTCCTCCATAGTCTTGTAGCATGTTTTTGCTCATCTGATCTCGTATGATTCCATAATTAGGTCCCAAATCCTGGAGTCACTTCTGACAATCACTCTTGGTAAATGCGATGTTCTGTCATAAACTTCCTCATAACTGGGGAGTCCCAAAACAACTGAGTGATGTTTTCCTCTGTTCTACAAAGGCAATGCCAACTAGCCATGTGCATGGAATCCTATCCTTTTAAGTAATGGTCCATGAGAACCAATCCTGTAAGATGAACAAAGTAATAAACTATGCCTTGGTGATGGCCCTGTCCCCCATAATGTGTCCCTTAGAAAACACCCGATGAAGACACCATCCACTGAAAAGCCGCTTGTCCTTGTGTAATGTCATCGTTCCTATCTTGAAAAAATTGGAAAGCTTTGTTACATGATGACCAAATATTAGACTTCTATCCAACCATTTTAATGAGGACCTTAGGCTCATTAACAGCTAGTCCATCCTTATTTTCGAGAAACACAGCCCAAGAATCACGAGAGATAAAAGTAATGCAATCACCAAATCTGCAAATTTATTCAAAAATGAGTTTGGGCTTACGAGCTCTGGTGGAGTGCAGGGTCAGTTCAGAATGCTCAGGGTCTCTCCTTTTGGATGTTGGATTCTTCCTAGGGTGCGTCTTAGCAACCTAGAACTTGTTCTCAAGCAATAATTCAGTCTGCTTGATTTGAGATTTTGGTAGGCTCACACCCAGCAAATGGAGAAATTCACATGCCAATTTACCAAGGGGAAGAGTGTGCTGGATGGGTTCAATAGGGCGCAGTAAAAGGGATAGTTGGGATGAGGGCTGCTGAATTGGAAATGCATGTTAACGGTGAAAGGAATAAAGAAATACATCTGAACTTGGTTGGATAATGATCCTGCCCACAGGCTAGATGAAGAAGACACCAGAAATGAGAAGGGGATGGGTCGATTTATGGTGGGATTAAGAAAGCATGCAGCAGATTCCACAGACGATGAATGGAGGTCCCTAAAGGGTGAGTGATTACCTTGTGCGTGCGCCACCCAAATTGTCTGCTGCATTATGCCTTGAACGGCTCAACAACCACATCTGATTTACTAAATTCATTGCAGCCTCCTGTTACAGTATTCCCCATGCCACACAAGGAGCGTGAAGGACTAGCATAATCCTTAACATCCACCTAGTGCAATAATTGCCGTGCATCACTTTCTTGTGAGGCAATGGAGATTGAACCGTCACCCTGTACCCAGTCACCATCTCCAACAAGCTCACCCTGTTTTGCCTGGGCAATGGAGGATGACAATCAAGAGAGCAGGTGAGAAATGACTGACCATTGAGGTGACCTTGTGTTTCCCTCTCAACCTTTTTTTCTTTTTTATTTTTTGGATGTCATTGAGGCTGTCCAATGAAAATGGAAAGAATGGCTTCAATTGTATTCATCAGATATGTCAGAAGGGTTATATGCCTCTTCCAACTATATATATATATATATATATATATATATATATATATATATATATATATATATATAAACCCCCAAGACTATAACCTTTTTTAAAGTTCATAATCCACATATTAGTTTATGAACAAGTTCACTTGTGAAAGGCCACTGCTTCATGTTTTAAATAATATTGTATAGTAGATTTTTTTTGTTTAAATTGTATCAAGCAGAACCTTTAGAACCCAAAGTGTTATCAATGATCTGCATTGGCGAACTTGTTAACTACCGATCTTGGTCGTCCATAACAAAAATGGTTTTCAACATAAAAATTGACATCTTATTACTTTATTATTATGTCAATAAAAAGTCTACAGCTGATGTAAGCCAAGCCCGTTAACAGGGTCATCTTATTATCAACATGATGCATAGATATAAGCAGACCAACATATCAAAATATATTTCAATGTTGGGGTTCATGTGATGCTGATATTAAGGAAAGAACTTTTATATTCAATTCCAGAATGAATCCAACTTTTAAGTTATATCTGAATCCAATCTGAACCCGACTTTTAAGTCATGTCCTAATCCAATCTAAATCTGGTTTTTAAGTGACATCTGAATCCAATTGAAATATGACTTTTAAGCCATATGCAAATCCGACTTTTAATTTTATTTATTAGCTAATTTTGAAATATATGTATCCTTAGAATTTGAATCTTAGTCAAATTTGATAAAGTAAGCCAAAAATATATTTTTTTAAACGTGTACCAAGATTGAAGTAATGTAGTAAATGATGAATGATTGTAAGGCAAGTGCAACTGCGTGGTTAAATCACAAGTACCAAGCCATTTAGGTTGGACCTTGGTGTTGTATTCCATTTAGTAAGGTAATAGTTACCAAGGGAAAATTTTCATACATTTTTACAATTTCCTTGAACAAAATAGTGTGTAACATGCTTCTGCTATAGGCCAAACCAACTCCATAGATATACATAAGAAAATAAAAATTGATCATCACTTGAGAAAGAATGAAGAGTCAAATGTTTCAAAATGTAACCTACGAGGATTTACCCATTTTAAGTAATAAGAATCACAACAAGGTAATATGTAGAAACATATATAATGACCACCAAATGGACTATAAAAGCCAACCTTAACCTCACATCAGACTAAACTTGATTGGTGGTATTTGTCAAACCCATTGAGAGAGAGCAAAAGGGAGGGAGGGGGGAAGGGAGGGGCAGGGAAGAGTGAGAACAAACATAAGTACATACAAGTCACATCGCATCATCAAACTTCATTCTCTAGAGCATTTAAACTTCAATTTTCAAAATTGTACTTCTGTATTTTTTTTTATGCAACAAGAGACTAGACGAGTCATTCCTTGACAACCTCAACAAGGAAACATTTTCACCATTTAATACGAGCTTGCAAGGATTGTCTGTCAATGCCTCAACTTGCCTATGTGTATATGTTTTCATTATTTTGATATATATAGTTCAACCACATTTACACTATATTGAAGATAATGCTATCAAATTAACATGTACTATGTAATAATAATAATAATAAATTAAATAAACTTAATAAACATAAATAACTATAGGTTTTAATTAATATAAATAAAGTAAATAAGTACGAAAAGAATATATACCTCTAATTTATGGCTCAGTTTCAATATTTGCATATGTAAATGGTGCTTCCTCTTCAGGCAAATGTGCAGGAAAATTAGAATCATCTCACAAAAGAATGAAATAAGCTACAAAAAAAAAACTTAAAAACCTTAATACTAAATTAATTACCTTCAATTTGATCTCGCAACTAATCGTGTGTAGATATCAAAGCTCCATTGTCTTTGTACCTAATCGACTTCTGTACATATCAAGAATGCATCCATCTATACTAAATGTTGACTTTTATGCAATAGTGGATTTTAGAATAGCCAAAATATCACATATCCCATTTAAGATGAAACTTTCCATCATATCAAAATATCAATTATATTATTTTTTAGATCAATATGCTCTTCGAAATACAACTCCAAATATGATTTTTTTCATTAACTCTGTGATGATTCTTCAAGAAAGTCATCTTGTACACTTGTTATAGACTTTTTAAGAGAAGAGAATTCAACCAAAGATGTAAAGTTAAATGAATCACTATCTGTCTTAAAAGCAACAATATAACGAATAGAGAATGTTTTTGATGCATAGATAGTTTTGTACTAATCGTAAAAATCACAAATGTAGTTTATAATTGCAGAAACATATCCATATGCTTTATCTTTATAAAATTGCTTATAGTCAAGGTGAATTTTCTCCTTGTAATGAGATTAAAAAACCATTGCAAAAGCTAAAATTAGATTGCATATACCCCAATACTTGTCAAACCTTTTGTTCATCCTCATCACCATATTTGAATGACAAATATCTAATTTGGATACATTTAATCATTTTTTATCTTTACAGTCACAAAATTGTTTAAAGAAGATCTTAGAAGCAAGATACTTTACCAAAGAAATGACATTAGTATCATCATAAAATATTTTTAAACAGTTTTAACTAAGAACAACATTCTTTCACTCATCCTTATTTGGTGTCAAAAAATAATAATGATCAAGTCCTTAGAGATAACCAAAAGCTTTTTTATATTTTAAAGCTACATCAAACATAAGAAATGTCAAGTTTCATAGTTCAATCATCGAGACATAATTTTTTTTCACAAGCAACTTTGACATGATGCATTGCTTGATCAAAAATTTAATGTAGAGCTAGATATTGTTTAATATATGTATTATGTTTTTTGATTTTATCAATCACATCACTTATTTCTTTGACACTATCTTACACAACTAAGTTAACAGTATGAGCAACACATCTAACTTGAAAAAAAAAAAATCATTACGAGAAAGTGCATCCTTTTAAGAAACCATCCATCAATTTTGTAACCACATTGTCATTTGGAAAACAATTATCTAAAGTAATTAAAAATTAACTTGTGGTCAATATTTGTTTTAGTAAAAAACATGTAATGACGTGTGAATTTTTCTTATGTATGAATGTTTCAATGGCAACAAAGTTATGAACTTTCTTTTGCATTTCCCAACCGCTATCAATATAATGTACAATCAAACATAAATAACCATGTTTTTTACAAGATGAAGTCTACATGTCAAATGTGAGACTAATCCTTTCATTAATCTTATCTAAAATATTACGTGATTTTGTCATTTCATTTTCATACATTTGTATGCAATCCAATCTAGTAGTGTTACATAATAATTCCTTGAACTGTAGTTGCAATCTTTTAACAAACTTCTGAAAGCCTAAATGACTAACTATAAAAAATCGATATTCATAAAGAATAACCATAGCTAAATCAAACTGGCTTTTATTTGAATCAAACTTGAAATTATTAATAGTACTTATTCTGTCTTTAGTCCTTTCACCAACTACACAACGTTGTTGGCCTAGTTTTAAGTTAAGTCTCTTAGGACATGCCTTCAGATGGTTCCTTAGACATGTAATACGAATTTTACTATTAAGATCTAGAAAGGTTTTTGGGTGTTGACAGACAGCACGCTGAATACCTACTTTATTTATTGTCTTGATAAGCTCCTTCCATACAAGTAATCCATTTCTTGTAGAATGTCAAGTATCTAATATTTTTCAAAGAAACAGCTTACACTTGCAAGTAATCCATTCCTTTGATTGATTAAACAGGGAAAATTTGTTAAAACAGTTTTTATGTTATCATGTTTTGTAGCTCTGCCATTAGCTATAATTTCAAAAAGTAAGCTTAAGAAAAACACTATAACAATGTTACTGTTCACATTAGATTTGGGAAAATAGAGTTCATCACAAGATCTGATTAGGTAAAAAAATAAAATCCTTAAACAAGCCATGAACCATTTGCAATTTTTGTTTGCTATTAGCTGGCCTAACTGGGCATAAATTAATCTATTTTGATTAAAGCATTACCATCTCCAACATAATCAAATCCAACTACTGGTTGCACAAGTAATTTGATGTTTATGAACAAGAAAACTATTTCAAATTGACCTGAACATAGGAATATTACTTGGATCTAATCCGAAGGCAGACATGGCCAGATTTTATTATTTATCAAATCAGATCTCAAATCAAGCTACAATGAAATCATTGTGCAAATAAAAGACTTCCCATCTATCCCCTTAGACTCCTACCTCACACTATTAGTAGTCTACTTAATTGCTGCATGGAAATGTCAACAATAGGAAGGTTGGAAATAAGATACAGATCAATATCACAACGAAAGCTATTGGACATCAATCAAAATTTGTAACAACATATATGAAAAAGAAGAAAGCTACGAAATTAACATAAGCAAACATCAATGCCAACATGTCAAAGGCTAATTACAAGCTTGCAGGAAAAAAGCTACCATCCTTTGTCAACAATGATGGGTGGGCTGGTAGATGGCCACTAACTTATTCTTTCATGCCACTGTGGATACTTGTATGCCCAAAATGTAGCAACAATCCACTCATTACATATATAAGTTTTTAAACTCTACCAACCATTCAATTGCTACTGCAATAAAAGGAAATGTGTCATCAATACATGAAAAGTATGAATAAAAGTATTTTTTCCTTGTTGGAACATGCATAAAGAAAATAAAAGTTTGATTAACAAAATTGACACTCCTAGGTGTGTCCGCCAGATATATTATATGTGTGTGTGTATATCTATATGCGACAAAATGATGAAAAGAAATAGGCATAGGTCATCAATCAAATAAAGAAAATGAAATGGACAAGACTAATCTATGTTTTAGGTCCATGGCTGATAATTGAAAATGCATTAATGACCTTATGGACATATTGCAATCTAGTCTCTTTAGTACTGGTCATATCATTTTTTAAATAAGCTCATGATTTCATCATGAAATGTTTTGTATTACCAAATTTACAAGTAATAAAACACTTGAAAACCTACTTAGTATCATCTAAAAAGGACAAACAAGAAACCAATATATTAAAAAGTGAATTACAAGCTACAAGTTGAATGAAGGACTGGACTGCAATGAAGTATACGACATGCACTAGAAGATAAATTCGTTCATTCATATTTGGGTGTAAAATAGGAGTGGTTGTTGTGAATTACAAAGGTGGGCAATGAGAATGAAGCCTTAAACTTTGTCTTGTCGAATTAGCCATATCATCATCTTTGTGTTTACGAAACCATATATCATTTTTAATTTCGTACAGAAAGTTAGTGAACAAGATACTTAAAGCAATATTTCAACTCCATTGGCATCACCACAACTCACCACTTCCTTGTGGTTAATCTCTTAACCAAGTCGTGCCTTAACTTTTTTCCTTGATTACCTTCTCATGCTATCTGTCACTAGGTTTCTATGATTTGCTATCATTGTCCATAGAAGTTGTTTGTCACCTATAATAGATTGTTAGTGTTTAGTGAATCTTCTTCAAAATTTCAAATAAATTCATGGAACATTAAGTTATAAAATCTCACATGAATCTGCCCCAATTTTTGGAGCAGTTTTACTGAACAGTAATAATGTGTTATGGGTGCGAAACTGCCCCATAGTGTTTAAATTTAGAAGGTATGCATGTAATAAAAGTCAACTAGAAGGGTCAATTAATATGGGCTATTTGACAGATGAATGTGTGATATTTTGTTCAACATATTGCCAGTGTGTAGATTCAAGAATGAATAAACCTTAAAGGAATGATGAAGACATTATTGATAATCCAGAAGATGAATCCAGTGTGGAAAGAATGGAGCATCCATTAAGTGCATCAGAATTGGTAACCATGAACACATTGACTCCCCATTAAATGCATACATACATATTATTTTATCAAAAGGTTGTTCTACTATATATTATGTAAGAATATTCTGAATTTTGAATATATATAATACATTGATCATACAATATATTATGATGTTATTACATCTATTTTTTGCGTTATAGGCAACACTTAAGGTTGATTACCAAACAATGTGTGATGAATCCCAATGCCATACAGCGCCTCCCCAAAACAATTTTTTCAGATTAGTTTGAAAAATGTATACGGTTCATACATATGCTAGTATGTATTTAGATTTAGATTTACATTATTTATGACATTTATATATTTATATGTATTGTTACAAATTAAAAAAACTATGATCAAGAAAATCAACATATACCAAAAAATATTGTTTGGTTCTCTTAATTCCCAAATAGGAATACATTCAAATATAAATGGTTCATATCTAATGGATTCATATTTTATACAAGGGATAAAGACACATACAAGAAATACCATAATAGTGGTGTTTTTGTTAATGCACATACTCCTAATGTTGGTGAAGTTGAATACTATGAATATATCACTAACAAAATGGAAGTTTGTTACTATGAGAGGCTGAAGTATGTGTTTTTCAAATGCAAATGGTATGATTCTTGACTGGACATCAGACAAGCAACTAAATTGATGAATTTGGGTCGACATATATTAGCATCAACTATAGATGTATGAAGGATGAACCATTTGTTTTATCATCTCAATGTCAACAAGCTTTTTATGTCAAGGATCCAATAGACAACAATAGGCATGTTGCTATTAAAACAAAACCTAGAGACTTGTATGACATATTGGGACATATGCAAGAGTGCAATTTGTTTCCCTGTTTTGTTGCATCTCTCTGTTTGTCAACTGCATCTTCATCTTTTGGAATATTGGAGCTGTCTTGGCCAGCCGTTGTCTCTGTCTTCATACCATTGGCCAGATGATGTTTCCTTCTTGGTATTGTAACGATTACAATCATTACTGTTTCTATTATTACAGCTGGCATCGTTACTGTTTCTATCATTATAGCTGGCTGGAGTTTCCTTTGCTAATCCCCTGATTTCTTCTTTCTTGTTTCCATCGTCATGGCTGGCTGAACTTTCCTTCTTGAGTTCTTTGATAGTGCCTCTATTCTCTTTAGGGATATGATATGAGGGAGCGGTTAGGCTTGAGTGGGTGTGAGAATGGAGCTATGGTGACATTCAGCTGCTTCATCTGTCCATCATATTCTATCCATGCCTGAATGGGCGTCAGGCTGTCCAGAACCACCACTTCCATCTTGCCATAGTCTATATAGTAAGCAGCCGATTCGAAGACACTGGAGTTCACACCATTGACATTGATGCCCACATGGTTTCCATCTATTTCATCCAAATCTACTTCTTGAACTGTGTCGAATTCAACAGCAAATATATGATTGGTTGGGTTTCCATTGTTCGACTCGTTGAAGAGGCCAAGGTAGGGCCCTCCAGTGGCATCAGAGAAGTTGGTGGAGGGCGAAACGACGAAGGAGAAGCCATGGCCACCTGGCTCCTGGAACTCCAATTTGATTTCAAACACGAAATGAGTACTGAACGATTGGGTTGTCCTAGCAAAGGGAGATTTTTTGAATTGAAGAATTGAAGGGTAGAACGCATGGCCTTTGATGGCTGGATTTGTGCTATGATGACAGTTAGTCAGGCAAAGGGCCCCTGTCTGAGTTACGGTTGCGGAGTCTGATAAGCTCAAGTCCGACTGCTGGAAGCGGTTTAAGACAAAGATGCTACTGAATGCAGCCACAGGTGATCGGCAGATATGAGCAAGAATATGAAGGAAGATCAGGAGAAACCTTGACAGCCGAAGAATCATGATAAGGAAGAGGGCTGAGAAACATGCACAAAAATTAGCAGCGCATTCATTTCCACTGTTTTGCTCTTTCATGTATCGATAGAGGAGGGAGAAGATGCCAGGCCTGGGCATGGGGCCAGCCGTGGCCCTTTTACTAAATGCCATTAATGTCCAAAATTTGGACCGCGTCAGCACACTACCTGGCCCAGCTATTAAGAGGATGGGCCCCGCCAGGTATCAGGCATAGTCAACCATGTCCAAGGCCCGAACCGCCCTATTTTTTAACTGCTAAACGGAATGGGCTGGGCTGAGCCAGGTTTGTCACGACCAAATTTTTGACACCAATTTTTTTTTTCATTTTTATAATAGCGGAAGCAACATTGGGTCATGACCAAAACATAAAGAAATCAGACACTGTTTTATTTCAATAAGAAAATACTTGGACCCAAACAACTAAAATAAACACAAGTCCCAAAACTGACACAGTGTCCAGATTGCCAATGCCCGTCCATCACAAAGCCTGAGGTCATGAACTACCTGTAGAATAGAAAGAAGGGTCAGAATTCCTTTGAGTATGGAAAAATCTAGCTATGAATGAAAAATAGCCTAAAATAATATTTAATTTTTGTAAAACAGATGTCTTCAAATCTTAACACATATTACAGTTACGATTCATTAACAGAAATGAGGTGTTCAAAACCTCCAAAAGTTATTAATAGATTTCCAACTGTGGTTCTTTGACAACGTCATGGTCATCATGCCGAGCAACAACAAAAATCCCCGTGGGCACTCATGGGCAGAACAGAACATCTCTTCACCAGGCGATCCAACAGATCGAAGGTACCTGCAGTGAAGCCTCCTGAGATATCCCAGATCACCACTGCAGCCAGTGACAGAGGGAGGGGGGCCCCCCCTGGGCCATGGCCCTACCCCAGGCGGATGAAAAAAAAATAATTATGAAAATTTAAAAATTTTATTACTTATATGTAGTATTTGGATCCAGGTTCAATTTGGCCCTACCTGGATCCAACTCCAACCCCCATGGCCCGCCCCGTTTTTGTTTGCCCTATTTCAACATTTAGTTTTCAAAAAAGGGGAAAACCCACACACGAGGGAGGAGAAAACGAGAGACAAAAGAGAGGGAGAGGGTGTGACAGAGAAAACGAGTGAGAAAGAAAGGGAGCACCGAGCATTGGAGCAGGTCTGCTGCTTCTGCAGGAGAGACCAAGAGACAACAGGTGCACTGAGCACGAGCACGCTTCAGGAAGAGGTCGGGCCATTTCCTGACTTTCTTCCATTCTTTATTATGATGGTCTTCTTGTTGCTTAGAGAAATATGGTGGGGCCGTTTTTTTCATTCTTTAGTTTTTGTGTTTCTTTTTTCTTAACCTTTTCTGTCATTTTCCTTTTCTCTATGGTGGATGAAATATTGGACCATCTGAATTTGCCTAAAAGATTTTGTAATTTGTATATTTTAGAAAATACATTCTACATTTATGATTTGCATATCAAGAGCACCAAACACCTGGAACTAACTGATCTAGTAAATCCCGGTTAAGGCCTGCAATTAGTTTTCAATTTCGGCCATGCCATGTGAGATTAATAGATCATTAAGGCCATAAGCTACAGAAGATACAGAGCTAGAGCTGCTGCTATGCTATTTTGTGTGTGAAGTTACAGAGTTTGGACAGAGCCTAGATTACAGCGGTTCCAAAACTCGTGGTCTCCTGGTTCAGCTAATTGGTAACAAATGAGATTCAGCTGCTTTATAGTCCTGAAGGTTTCACCTCTACAAGCTAACCTTGGAGTATTGACAACATGATACTTCATGATCTTTGCTTTACTCTGATCAGCAGCAATTTGATCAGGGAAGAGCTTTGAAAGCTCCTTCATTTATCTCCAAAATTTAGGACACAAAATTTTCACATTTTTCTCATGAAATTCTGTATTATTTTGAATTAAAAAGGAAAAAAGAAACTTGGTGGTGTGAACTGTCTCAGCACTTTGCTGCTTATATCATTAGTTGGCCCAAGGAGTTTACAACAATTTTTCACCCCTAACTGAACTGTGATGATGCTGACAATTAGTGGCACCCAGTAGTTATACAAAGAATTGATGAGTTCATGCTTGTCCATCAACATGGCAAACACAAACATCTTTGAGATACGAATTGCGTGTAAAATTTGAATATGAAGTGGTGCAACTTTATACCTTAAATTACTTCCAGATTATTAGCTGGTGGAAGATATTGCAATTTGGTGATATCCTAAAGTTATGATCTTGTTTTGACCTTTAACAGGTTACCAATGAAAAGGTGAAGGCCCCTGTGGAGCTAGCACAACTAAGACATGAATTTCAACAACTGCAAGAGTATGGATCTTTCTTTGTCTCTCTTCCCCTGTCCCTGCATGTAAACAGTCTATCTTGATTGGCACTACCATTATCAATAATGAATCCTTTTCTTCATGGAGAAATTCTTTGTTCGCTAATAGAAGGGGCTGGGAGTGACTGGTGGCATCCTCTTTGTGTTATCTGGAAGACTTTATTACTGACTCAAATGCTACATTAGTTTTTTTGACATTAGTTTTTTTGACAATTTTTGCAGTCATGTCTATATTGTCTGCCATTTATGAAACATCCTCACCGTTAGATAAATAGTAAGCCGGTTTTTGCAGAAACCAATCTTATGATAGTAAGAGACAGGAAAAAGAACACTATCAAATGATGCTGCTACGCAGTGCTGAGAGCGGGTCCTTTTCATCCATCAGAACTGGGTTGACAAGTTTCACCATCTATAATAAAAATAGAAATTGTCTTAGCAGTTCAATCTTTTTGAAACTGCTGAAAACCAATTAGGTTGCTTCCATTAAGGTGGGGAGGAACTAGGGTAATGGATGGAATACTGTTCAATTTCAGAATAAGCTAAACAGTGGTTGCTTTTCATGTTTTGGATATTATGCTATGGAAAGCAGGAGAAACTGGATGTGGTGGAGCATGTATTCTGCACGGAAGCTCCTATTTTAGTGCTCAATAGAGCAACATCTGTTAAGTTATCTGATGCAAAATGAAAACTTCGAGGCTTTATTTATTGTTTTCTTTTATTTTCTTTAGCAATATCAGTATTTTTGTGCAATTGGATAAATAGAAGCCACATATCATCAAGAATAGTGTCAACATGTTTTTGCATTTACTAATTTTTCTTTGACTAGATCCCAGGGAGTGAAGAAGTTTTCAATTGGATCTGTGTTTGGATATGTTCCTACACTAGAAATCTTCTCTCTTTCCTTCCGGAGACAAAAAGTTGGTGATGCAAGTGCCTTGTTGATTGGTGAGGAAATCTAGTAGTCGAAACTCTGAAGAAACAAACGGCAACTCAATGGTCTGTTAATGAAATTTATAAAAGTAGCTTCATAAAGGACTAAAATGATTCTCTGTTTCATTTTTCAGACTTCACTCCACTCGTGGTAATTTGAAAAGTAAGTTAGCGAGGGGAGAAAACAACTCTTCGTTGTTCTACATAGTGCAAGAGGTTCAACAGGTAAATGTTGTCTTCTTTGTCTACTAATTATAAGGTGGTTGGTTATAAATTCCTGCTTTTCATAAGTTAAAATTTTAGTACTTTCTTCGATGTGTATAAATCTTATTGTCTATTTTAAATTTTAGATTTTTTGAGTTAGCTTATTGAGAAGATGAAGAAAAATATTCATGATTATTTAAAAAGAAACAAGTTATTGATCAATTGAGAGAAAACCAAGAGGAAGAAAACCAAGAGGGAGAAAACCAAAATGCTGGTTGTTCTAGTCCAAAAGCTCTTGATGTTGTTCTTTTTGACTCAAATTCTCCACCTCTTAAGTATTCAAAAATTGAAACTATAGAAAGCATCATGCGTGATCCAGGGTTGCGACGTCTTATATGAGAGATACCAATAAATAAGAGGGATGAAGTTTGGCGAGCATATATCAACTATGTGTCATATCAGCATAAGCTTCATAGATATCTAGTGTCAGGTTCTTAAGTCATCCTTTTAAATTTCAAGCTTCTTGGTTTCAAAGATTTCTATGGTTAGAATATTCTCCAAAGACAGATAGTGCATATTGTTTACCGTGTTATCTTTTCAGTGCTTCACATTCGAATGACAGTCCATTTATTACTAAAGGATTCAGAGCTTGGAAGAGGGTGTGTGGTAGTGAGAAAACATGTGCTTTTCGTAGTCATGAAAGGATAAATCAAAATTCGCCTCATAATATGAATGTGCGAGCATTTAATGACTTAAGTCATCAAGGCATACACATAGATAAAATGATTGAAAAGAAAAGTTCAGAGCTTGTTTACAACAATCGCTTGAGATTGAAGGCATCTGTGGACGCAGTTCATTGGTTGGCATTCGAAGCTTGTGGTTTTAGAGGCCATGCTGAAAGCTCAAGTTCATTCAATCAAGGTAACTTTATTGAGTTTATTAAAATTTTAGCTAATTATAATGACAGAGCTGCACAAGTTTTTTTGGATAATGCCCCAAGAAATGCTAAATATACATCACCAACAGTTCAAAAAGAAATTTTACATGTTTTTGCAAGTAAAAGTGAGAGCTAAAATTATAGAAGAAATTGGTGATGCTAAATATTGTATTATTATTGATGAAGCTCAAGATGAGTCCAAGAGAGAGCAAATGGCTATTGTTATTAGATTTGTTAATAAGCAAGGTCAAGTTCAAGAGCAATTTTTAGATGTTGTGCATGTGAGGGATACTACAACAATTACATTGAAGAATGCAGTTTTCACTTTGTTGTCTCAACATAATCTTAGTATTCAAGATATACGGGGTCAAGGATATGATGGTGCTAGTCATATGTGAGGTGAATGGAATGGATTGCAAGCATTAATTTTGAATGAATCTCCTTATGCATATTATGTTCATTGTTTTGCTCATAGATTACAACTTGTACTTGTTGTCGCTTCAAGAGAAGTTGTTGATGTTCATAGCTTTTTTGAACAGTTGACATATGTAATTAATGTTGTTAGTGCAAGCAGTAAACACAATGATGAATTGCGGGAAGCTCAAGCAAACGAAATTGCATTTAGAATTGCTATAAATGAACTTCAAACAAGAAGATGACTTAATCAAATTGGATCACTACAGCGGTCTGGTGATACTAGATGGGGATCTCATTTTTTGTCCGTGTGTAGTTTGATAAAAATGTTCTATGCAGCATGTATAGTATTGAAAAATTTAAGAGACAATGGATCAACATATCAAATACGGGGTGAAGGTAATTCAGCTTACAAAATGATAACATCACTTGACTTTGTATTTATTTTGCATTTGGTACAAGAAATTTTGGGACAGAGTGATATTCTTTGTCAGGCATTGTAGAGGGAAAGACAAGACATTCTAAATGCAATGGTTTTGGTTTGTAATTCAAGAAAGTTTCTACGAGAACTTAGAGAGACTGGTTGGGATTCATTTATAGATACTGTGGGAGCATTTTATATGACACATAATATCCCTATTCCAGATATGGATGCTCAATATTTTGTAAGAGGATTACGTTCTCGTCGTGACCGTAATTTCATTACAGTGAGACATCATTATTATGTTGACATTTTTATTGCTGCCATTGATTCTCAACTGGTAGAGTTGAATAGTAGATTTAAAGAGAATTATATGAAAATACTTCATTTGATGTCGACATTCAACCCTAGAGATCAATATGAGTCGTTTAATGCACAAGATGCATACACTCTTGCACAGAAGTTCTGTCCTGAAGATTTTCTAAACTCATATTTTATGGGTTTAAATTATCAGTTGAGACATTACAAGAATGATACTTGTCGTCATCCAAGTTTTCAAAATTTGGGTACACTATTAGATGCATGTGAAGTATTGATACAAAATAGAAAAAATGAAGAATATCCTTATGTATATAGGTTGCTTAGTCTCATTCTAACGCTTCCTGTCTCCACTGCAACCACAGAAATGGCATTCTCTGCTATGAAACTTATTAAAACAAGGTTGCGTAACAAAATAGAGGATGAATTCTTTGCAGATTGTCTACTTTTGCATATTGAGAAAGAAATTGCTCAAATGTTTGATTCGGATGATACTATTGATGCCTTTTATAAGATGAAAAGCCGTAGAGCACAATTACAATTGGTAAAGTATTTCCTTGCATCATTTTTATGTTAATGTTATTTGGAGTTATTATGAAGTTGCAATAATAAATCATATATTTTTTATTTACATTTTATTGTGGAGGTTAATGAATGATGATATGGAACTATTTTCAGTAAAAATAAAGGCAAAAACTGATTGTATTGTATAGAAAGAATGCAAAATTGCTTGTTTTAGGTAAGTAATATTTATTTTGGTTTTCTAGTTTGTAGATGTCTTTGTTTGCTATATTTTTTGTTGTGATATTTGTATATTCACTTTATGTTCACACTTACGTCACTGTAATAGAAATAGAGCACCTTATCTGTTTAGGACAGATCGTGTTTTGTGCTAATGACACAAACAATTATTAAAATGTGCCGTAGGACAGGTCGCGCTTCACGTTCATGACATGAGCAATTATATACGACATATGTTCACTTCTACTACACAGTGGTTTGCAAATATGTAAAGTGTGTGAGTATATATATATATATATATATATATATATATATATATATATATATATATATTTATATATATATATATATTTATAAAATGTATTACAGATCGTTGGACCGTTCAGCCCGCCCTGAGAAAAAATCCTGGCTCCGCCCCTAGCTGCAACAGCATTGTCTTTCTAGGAACCCAGGGTGAGAGACCAGGAGACGCCTTGCCCTCCAACAGAAACAGCAAAATCCCGGGCCCTTGTGCCGCCCAATACCCTGTGGGACCTTCAGTGCAGATAGAGGAGTGTGCGTCAACTGTGAGCTCAGGCGCACCATAACTCCCGAGACGAAACCAACCACTGGGCAAAACAAAGCTCGCACTCATATAAACCATTGTACACAGTCCACGTTTCGCCTTCGAATTTCAAATGTGAGTGTTTCTCATCACTAGACATCGTCTAGTACCTCTCACAGAAACCGCCCTCAGGCTCAATTTCCCAAACAAAAGGAACAAGTCATTTTCTAACTTAATTTAATGACAGTAAAGCAAAGCACATCACGTCTAGAAACCTCAAATAATAATATTATAATCCTCATTTGAAAACGACAAATTTATATTTAAATTCTCAGAACGTGGCTTTCCTCCTCTAATTGTTCTAAAATTGATTTCAGAACCACCTTTTTGAAATTTAACACAACTAGAAGCATCAAAGGCAAGAACACATAACTTTTCGGTTTTAAATTATAAAACACGCTTTTGGTAATTTTTAAGAACTTAAAGGTAGCAAAAGGCAATTTCATATTAAATACCCGGTTTTTGCTGAAAATCACTTTCGCAAGAGTCTTTTTGAAGAGGTTTTCAGCAAAAACGTTGCTGCATAAATTTATAGACATTATAACAATTTATCCAAATATTTTGCTAATTAGGTGGACTAATTTTGAAAATTTCCAATTTTACTATAAATTTGGTCGAACCCTAGATTTTTCTCCTTTTCTCGCTGGTTTTTCTCTCTCCTCACAGAAGCGCCTCCTTCTTCTTCTCGTTCGACCCACGGTGGAGCTTCCACCATCTTCAAGGAAAATGAACCAGAGAGGGAAAAACAGGACCAGAGGGAGATATCGTCGTCCTCCCGCAAGCTCCAATGCTCGGGTTCCACACCGCTGCTCACCGTCTGACCAACGCCTCCACCTGCTCCGACCAACGTCCTCAGCTTCCGCTGCTTCCTTCTCTCCTTTCGTTTTTCATCTCTGCCTTGCGACGAGGAGGAACCGGCGGGGAAAGAGGGACGACGGAAGGGTTGCTCTTTCCCCCAAATCGCTTCTGCTGCAACTCTCACGGTATTCCCTTCTCTTGGAGCTCTCCAGCAACCAGAAAATGGGACAAAACATCCCTACTGTCGGCGTTCGTGGCCGAAAAAAAGGAAATCGAGGCTTCGTTCTTCACGGGAGGGGATGACTGAAAGGGGGTTTCCATTGAACCCTCTCGGTATAAACCGTACCCTTTGTTTTTTTTTGAAGTATTAGGTTAGGGATGACAATGAGGTCTTCCCTTTGAAATTCGTATAGCGATTTTTGTGGCCAGACCCTCAGTGTGGGTTCGGGTATACACCTTTCTTGTAGTTGGTTTAATTTCTCTAACATATCAAATTTCTCACTGTTGGAATAATAAAAGAAAGCAAGGAGTATCAACTTAACATAAACACCCGAAAGTTTCAGCACTCATCAAGGACTAACACGCTTCATACTTCAAATCAATATCTAGCTTGCTTACATCTGGACAATCAAAGATGCTAGAACAAAGAGTAAGAAGTATCGTTTTCACAGACGACACATCACTCGTCGATTCTCCTCCAGCCGTAGATCCACTATCATACATGCATATATCTGTCCATCAGAATTCAAACAGAAAATACAGGGCTACATGATCTATTCACAACTGCATATTCTCCATACCTGCCAAAAAATCAGACTTCTGCAACTTTCTCCTTGTTTCTCTTTCACAGCCCACTTTCCTTGATCTTCTCCAAGAATCAAGAACCCTTCTTCCTCTTTCTCTCTATTGCTGGACGTGCTGGTTTAGGGCTGCAGCAGAATGATAATTTAATTGATGTAAAATGTGGTTAATATCTCCATCTTTTCCTCGAATGTCTCATTTAGATAAACTTGAGAGTTTTAAATAAAAACCTGGGTCTTACATCCTTCTCCCCTAAAAAAAAATTCATCAACGAGATTTATACGTACGTTATTGAAATAGTTGTGGGTTGCTCTTTCTCATGTCCTCTTCTGGCTCCCACATACATTCTTTAATCCATGATGTTGCCATTCCACTTGGACTAGTGAGATGGTCTTCTTTCGCAACGCATGCTGCTTTCGATCTATGATCCGCAGTGGTTTTTCTTC
Organism: Nymphaea colorata; assembly: GCF_008831285.2. Lineage (NCBI taxonomy): Eukaryota > Viridiplantae > Streptophyta > Magnoliopsida > Nymphaeales > Nymphaeaceae > Nymphaea > Nymphaea colorata. Next base: position 24,092,698 of record NC_045144.1, on the reverse strand, counting down.
TGTTGTCATGTCTTCTTGCAAATCAACTTCTTCGTAGTCTATCACATGTTAAGGATCAGGTATATACTTCCTTAACATCGACACGTGAAATACTTGATGAACATAACTATACTGCGGTTGAAGTGCAATTCGATATGCAACCTCTCCAACTTTTTCTAGAATATCGAAGAGACCAATGTACCTTGGGCTCAATTTCCCCTTCTTTTCGAATCGGAAAACACTCTTGGTGGGTGATATCTTAACAAAAACATGGTTTCCTACTTCAAAAGCTAGATCCCTTCGTCGTTGGTCTGCATAACTCTTTTGTCGACTCTGAGTAGCCAAAAGTTTCTTTCTAATAATGTTGACCTGATCACTGTAGTGTTGTATCACCAAAGGATCCTCAATCTTGTTGTCTCCTATCTCAGTCCAACATTATGGTGATCTACAAGGTCGGCCATAAAGAGCTTCAAACGGTGCCATACCAATGCTAGAATGATAGTTGTTGTTGTAGGCAAATTCGGCCAACTTCACATGTTTATCCCATTCACCCTTTCATTGCAACACACAAGCTCTTAACATATCTTCAAGAGTCTGAATGGTTCGCTCGGATTGCCCATCGGTTTGCGGATGAAATGTTGTACTCAATTTCAATTTTGTTCCCAACGCTTCCTGTAACCTTCCCTAGAACTTGGAAGTAAATCTTGGATCTCTGTTAGAAATGATTGATTTTGGGATTCCATGAAGTCTCACAATTTCATCAACATACAAATCTGCCAGACTTTCAAGTGATTGTGAAATCTTGATAGGAAGAAAATGTGCAGATTTAGTTAGGCGGTCTACCACTACCCAAATAGCATCGTGTTGTCGTCGAGTACATGGTAACCCCACTATGAAGTCCATGGTGATGCCTTCCCATTTCCATTAAAGAATTTCTATCCATTGCATCAAACCACCCGATTTCTGATGTTCCACTTTAACCTGTTGACACACCAAGCATCGTGAGACGAACTCAACAATCTCTTTCTTCATTCTGGCCACCAAAAGTTTATCCTTAAATTTTGAAACATCTTTGTGCTTCTTGGATATATGGTGTATCATGTTTTGTGCACCTCTTCTAGCAGCTTGTTTTTCACATCTGGATCGTTCAGAACCCACAATCTACCGTTGAACCATACAGATCCATCGTAATCCTCAGAATAAGGAGTTTCTTCCTTCTTGTGACACTCAAGTTTCAACTTTGCATATTTAGGGCTCTGTTTTTGTTTCTCAATAATTTCATCAAGAAAACTATCTTTAATTATTCCAGCACACTTCACCTTCCATTATCATCTCGCAATGGATGCCATTGCTCAAAGTCTTCCACCAAATTCCATGTCTGCATTAACAGTCTACCAGCTTTAGCAGGCGTCTTTCTGCTGAGTGCATCAGCTACCACATTAGCCTTTCCTGAATGATACTTTATCTCAAAGTCATAATCTTTGAGATATTCCAGCCATCATCTCTGTCTTAGATTCAATTCCTTCTGCGAGAACAAATATTTGAGCGATTTATGGTTTGAAAATACTTCAAATTCCACACCATAGAGGTAATGCCTCCATATTTTTAGGGCAAATACTATAACTCCTAATTCCAGATCATGTGTTGGATAGTTCTTCTTGTGTTGTTTCAGTTTCCTAGAGGCGTATGCTATAACGTTGTCGTTTTTCATAAGCACTGCTCCATAACTTATTCCTAAAGCATCAGTGCATAACACAAATCCTTTCCTCCCATTTGGCAGTGTTATAATTGGGGCACTAGTCAAACTATCTTTCAACATCTGAAAGCTCTTCTGACAGTCCTCTATCCACGTAAATTTGACTCCCTTCCGTAGCAGTTTAGTCATTGGAGTTGCAATTTTTGAGAAATCCTTAATGAACTTCCTGTAGTGACCTGCCAAACCAAGAAAACTTTTGATTTTTGTTACATTAGTTGGTGCATTCCATTGTTGTACAACTTCTACTTTGGCTGGATCAACTGCCACTCCCTCCTTAGAGATTACGTGTCCCAAGAAATTCACTTTGTCTAGCCAAAACTCACACTTGAAATACTTAGCATACAATTGATTTTGTCTCAATATTTTCATCACTATCTCGAGATGTACCGCATGCATTGCTTCACACTTTGAGTACATTAGCACATCGTGAATGAACACTATAATGAATCGGTGTAAGTACTAATAAAATATTCGATTCATGAGATCCATAAAAGCTGCTAGGACATTTGTGAGTCCGAAAGGCATCACTCAAACTCATAATGCCCATAACGTGTGCGAAATGCTGTTTTGGGAATATCCCGACCTCAAGTCTATCTTAGAAAACACCTTTGCTTCCTTTAATTGATCGAATAAATCTTCGATTCTAGGCAATGGATATCTGGTTTTGATCGTAACCTGATTCAATATCCGGTAGTCGATACATAATTGCATTGACCCATCTTTTTTCTTCACAAACAGAACCGGTGCTCCCCAAGGTGACACACTCGGACGAATGAATCCCTTACTAGCTAAATCTTGTATCTGCTTCTTCAATTCTTCCAACTCTGCAAGTGCCAAATTCTATATGGAGCCTTAGAAATAGGTGTAGTTCCTGGTATCAACTCAATGCCAAACTCTACCTCTCGTACAGGAGGCAATCCAGGTAAATGTTCAGGAAACACGTCTGCGAAGTCCCTCACCGTACGCACCTTACTGATGAGTTTTAATTTCTGCTCGACTGCGTTCATGCTAACCAAATATGCAGTGCATCAATTTTCCATGTATTTCCTTGCCTTAACTGTTGAGACAACCAACTTTCTTTGATCTTGTGGTGTTTTTACCCCAAATTCAATCCTTTGACCATTTTTCAACTGAATCTTCAGCTTCTTCCTTGCCATCTATCGTCTTATAATGATGGTATAACCAATTCATTCATAGGATTATGTCATACCCCATCATATTTATTACCATGAGCTGTGCTGGTAATAAATGTCCATGTATTTCTATGTTCACATTTTCTAAATATGTTTAGCATGTGTCTTTGATTCCCATGGGTATAGCAACTAACAATTTATAAGGCATATTCTTCCCTTCTAACTTTAAAACTTCAGCAAATCTCTTAGAAACAAAATAATGCGATGCACCAGAGTCAAACAAAATATGAGCCCAATGAGATTGTACATGAAGGGTACCTTCAATCAGGTCGGTGGATCCTAAATCTTCTACCGTGGTTGTATAAACTCTTCCAGGTACCTTCTTCTCTGCTGGTAGGTTGGTTGCACCACGCTTCTGCTCTTCCTCTTTCTTCTTTGGGCACTCATGAATAAAATGTCCTTGCGTTTAGCAATAGAGACATGCCCGACATCTATGTAACATGGTTTACAAGGGTGCTGACGATGACATTTGGGGCATTCCTCTCCCTACCCGGATGCTGATGGTCTCTGCCTCTTGAATCTATCCGCTTGGTTCACTCTGTCACTGTGCTTCCTCTTGAACATGTTCGGCCTCACCTTGGACCGCAGAAATTTATTCTTCTTATCTGTTCCATGCATCCTGTTCTAGTCCTCATCAAAACGTGTGGTCATGTCAATCGCATCGTCCAAGTCTCTTGGACAACTACCCATCACTTTGCTCTGCAACCCGTCTTTAAGTTATCTGATGAACTTATTTGCTCTGTCCGCATCAGATGTGTACACATGGGGCAGTACGTTTCCAAGTGTCTGAATTTGATGATGTATTCATGCAGACTCATACTTTTTTGTTGCAGCTCCAAGAATTCCTGCATGCGCTTCTCTCGTGTGAAGGCTGAGATGTAGGTGTGTGTTAATGCGTCCTTGAACTCTTCCCAAGTTGCTTTGTGATTTGTGAATTTCACTTATGGTTGGGTCTACCACCATTCCTCAGCATCGCCTTTAAGCATAAAGGTGCCATACCGAACCTTCTTGTTGTCAGGCACTTCCAGGGTGATAAAGATCTTCTCGGTTTCTTTGAGCCACTCTTCTGCATCGTCAGTAGTGCCTTTCCCATGACACTTCGGAGGATGCAAGCTCATAAACTGTTGGTGAGTTGCACCCCTTGCCTCACCATTCGTTGTCTCGTTTGTCTCCGTACTAGTTCCTCCTGAAGGAGCATTCTGTGCCAGTCCATGCATCAACCCCGTGATCATGTGCAAGGTGTTCATAATGAATGCTTGATGTTGTAGAATATCTCCAACAGGTGTCCCAGCTCTGGTAGAACGAGTCTCCACATTTCGACTCCTAGTGCTGCGAGGGCCTCTGCTTCTGCCTCTAGCACTTCCTCCTCTAGTACGTGCCATTGAACTACACCGCACAGAGGAAAACAAAGTATAACAATTGTATTCGTAAGTAAGACAATCCGCTAAAACTACAAAAAAAATTTAAAATCCAAAATTCACAATAAATCAAAAACACCATTCTCTAACAGGCTTGGATGACCATTTCTATGCTTGTGATCGACATTGGCATTGGACAAGAACTCTAGACACTGTGCTCTGATACCAAAGCTGTCACCACCCAATTTTTGACACCAATTTTTTTTTTTTCGTTTCCATAATAGCGGAAGCAACATTGGGTCATGACCAAAACATAAGGAAATCAGACACTGTTTTATTTCAGTATAAAAATACTTGGACCCAAACAACTAAAATAAACACAAATCCCAAAACCGACGCAGTGTCCAGATTGCCAATGTCTGTCCATCACAAAGCCTGGGGTCATCACTCCAAGAGCTAAAATCTATCATGAACTACCTGTAGAGTAGAAAGAAGGGTCAGAATTCCTTTGAGTATGGAAAAATCCAGCCATGAATGGAACATGACCCAAAATAATATTTGATTTTTGAAAAACAAATGTCTTCAAATCTTAACACATATTACAGTTACGATTCATTAACAGAAATGAGGTGTTCAAAACCTCCAAAAATTATTCGTAGACTTCCAACCGTGGTTCTCTGACAACATCATGGTCATCGTGCCGAGCAACAATAGAAATCCCCGTGGGCACACATGGGCAGAACAAAACATCTCTTCACCAGGCGATCCAACAGATCGAGGGTACCTACAGTGAAGCCTCTTGAGATATCCGAGATCGCCACTGTAGCAGCATGGTCTCTCTAGGAACCCAGGGTGAGAGACCAGGAGACGCCTTGCTCTCCAATAGAAATAGCAAAATCCTGGGCCCTTGTACCGCCCAATACCATGTGGGTCGTCCAGTGCAGACAGAGGATTGTGCGTCAACAGTGAGCTCAGGTGCACCACTACCTCCTGGGACGAAACCAACCTCTGGGCAAAACAAAGCTTGCACTCACATACACCATTGCACATAGTTCACGTTTCGCCTTCGAATTTCAAATGTGAGGGTTTCTCATCACTAGACATCGTCTAGTGCCTCTCACAGAAACCGCCCTTAGGCTCAATTTCCTAGACAAAAGCAACAAATCATTTTCTAACTTAATTTAATGACAGTAAAGCAAAGCACATCATGTTTAGAAACCTCAAATAATAATATTATAATCCTCATTTGAAAACGAGAAATTTATATTTAAATTCTCAGAACGTGGCTTTCCTCCTCTAATTGTTCCAAAATTGATTTCAGAACCACCTTTTTGAAATTTTAACACAAATAGAAGCATCAAAGAGCAATAACACATAACTTTTTGTTTTTAAATTATAAAACCCCCTTTTGGTAATTTTTAAGAACTTAGAGGGTACCAAAAGGCAATTTCATGTTAAATATCCGGTTTTTGCTGAAAATGCTGAAAATCACTTTTGCTAGCCTCTTTTGAAGAGGTTTTCAGCAAAAATGTTGCGGCATGAATTTATAAACATTATAACAGCTTATCCGAATATTTTGCTAATTAGGTGGACTAATTTTGAAAATTTCCAATTTTACTATGAATTTGGTCGAACCCTAGATTTTTCTCCTTTTCTCGCTGGTTTTTCTCTCTCCTCACGGAAGCGCCTCCTTCTTCTTCTCGTTTGACCCACGGTGGAGCTTCCACCATCTTCAAGGAAAACGAACCAGAGAAGGAAAAATAGGACCAGAGGGAGATATCGTCTTCCTCCCGCAAGCTCCAATGCTCGGGTTCCACACCACTGCTCACTGTCCGACCAACGTCCTCAGCCTCCGCCGCTTCCTTCTCTCCTCTCGTTTTTCATCTCTACCTTGCGACGAGGAGGAACCGGCAGGGAAAGAGGGACGACGAAAGGGTTGCTGTTTGCCCCAAATCGCTTCTGCTACAACTCTCACGGTATTCCTTTCTCTTGGAGCTCTCCAGCAACCAGAAGATTGAAGAAAATGTCCCTACTGTCAGCATCTGTGGCAGAAGAAAAGGAAATCGGGGCTTCGTTCTTCATGGGAGGGGATTACTGAACTCTGGTTTCCATCGAACCCTCTCGGTATAAACCGTACCCTTTGTTTTTTTTTTGAAGTATTAGGTTAGGGATGACAGTGAGGTCTTCCCTTTGAAATTCGTATAGTGATTTCTGTGGCCAGACCCTCAGTGAGGGTTCGGGTATACACCTTTCTTGCAGTTGGTTTAATTTCTCTAACATATAAGAAAACAAGGAGTATCAACTTAACATAAACACCCGAAAGTTTCAACACCCATCAAGGACTAACACGCTTCATACTTCAAATCAATATCTAGCATGCTTACATCTAGACAATCAGAGATGCTAGAACGAGGAGTAGGAAGTATTGTTTTTACATACAACACATCACCCGTCGATTTTCCTCTAGGCATAGATCCACTATCATACATGCATATATCTGTCCATCAGACTTCAAACAGAAAATACAAGGCTACATGATCTATTCACAACTGCATATTCCCCATACCTGTCAAAAAATCAGATTTCTGCAACTTTCTCCTTGTTTCTCTTTCGCATCCCCCTTTCCTTGATCTTCTCCAAGAATCGAAACCCTTCTCCCTCTTTCTCTCTATTGCGGGACATGCTCGTTTAGGGCTGCAGCACAATGATAATTTAATTGATGTAAAATGTGGTTAATCAGCCCTTATCTCCATCTTTTCCTCAAATGTCTCATTTAGATAAACTTGACAGTTTTAAAAAGAAACGTGGGTCTTACAGGGTTAGGCTATGTCATGTCGGGATTTGGCCCGTTGTCCCATGGACTGGTTTTCCAGCATCATTACATGGTTTCTCAACTGTCACAAACTCACATTAAACAGTTTTTCTCTACCCAAGAGTATTTATAACCAATATTCTTAATCATTACATAGTTACAACCAATTCACTTAAACATGGTCACACACTCTAAACATCTTTCATTTGGTTACGAACAATAACATAAACAAAGTCGTAAAGGAGAATAAAATCAAAGATAGCCATTAATGGAAGAAATGACTTCTCATTCAGTCTTTCTTTCTGATTGAGGTATAAGGAAAAAATGCAAAGAGGAGCTGAAGCAAAAGAAAACTGTGCAACAATATGAAGTTCAAAATCAAAATATAATAAAGTTATAATGGGCATCACATAGGTAGAGTTGTCGCTGGATGTACAAACCACATCCTTTCCTTGATTAAAAACCATAAGTTTAATATCTAAAAGTTTACATTTTAAGAGTTTTACATCAACAATCCATGCTATCATAAGTTTATCCGCGACTTCGCACCACGAAAGATATTACCTGCAAAAGATATACAATATTTAGTTCACAAATTACATAAACAAAATAGTAAGCACTACAAGTTGAAAAAATATTATCATGATAATCATGCATTGGATTAACTTTTTTCGTCAGAATTTTGCTCCGCATTATGAGAACTGTAATACATATTAATTTGAGCAGACTACTATGTTAGTATGTAAAATAAATTAGATTGAACTATGAACATCTTACATTTCATACGAGTTGAGTGCATCACGAATCCAACTCTGTGTACATATTAATGACTCATCATTTTCAAGAGTAGTTGAGCATCGATAATCATTCAGGATTCTTCTTGATATACTCAATGCATATTCTGAAGTAACTATAGATACAAGAATGACAACTACATATCGAGTCATCTCTGTTACAATTTTATATTTGTTGTCATTTGTCTTCTGCCATGATAATATGTTTAAGTTTGAAGTAGGTGCAATTTCTTCCATTAGATCAATCAAATATTTGTCTATGTCTTTGTGAGCCACTATAAGAGATATAAAGATGAAGTACGCTTTGAACCCACATCTAGCCATACTTCTATAATTTTTTGTTGCAATCAAGGTACTAGTAGATGCATTGTCCCTTTGCATATTGATTGTGTCATTATCATCATACATATTTTTGTACTCAGCATACAATTCATGAATGATGCTATCTATAACTTCATATTTTACCATTGCGTCAGGTTTATCCAAATCGTCAAACAAATATTTCAAGTATGACAATGACAATTTAAACCTAGGATCCAAGCAACTGCAATTGCAAATAGAATATTGTAGCCCTTGAAGTATTTATCAAAATTTTCTTGCATTTTGCATGTCAATGCCCTTGTATGTTCATTTGATGTTCCACGATACCTATGCAAATGATGGTAAATTTATAAAATTTCTTCAAAAACAAGATTAGATGTTACATGCTATGTCACAATGGTACGAGTATGGGTGCAGGTACGGGTACTGCTACGGCTTTTTATAAATCTTGATGTGGTGGTATGGTGAATATTGTATATTATTATATATTTTTAATTCAAAAATTTAAAAAACTAAATGATATCATCACATTAAGACAATGTTCCTTTCATAAATCCATAGATGATCTTATAAATAAAAAAAATAAAATAAAACTTTTTAAGTTATAATATAGTTTGGATCTATTTCCGACCCTGAACCAGATCCAAACGTACCAGACCGTATTGGCATGCCGGTACGGGTACTCCACCAAAAGTGGCATACCACTATGACATAGGTTACATGCTTAGTGGTAGAGAATAAATTTGTTACATTAAATTAGATGCATGAGACCACTCATCCTTAGAAGGCAAACATGCATGATTAGGATCACACGATGCCAAATATTGAAAGACATATTTGAATAACAATGCATCTCTCAACATTATAAATGTAGAATTTCATTGAGTAGGAACATCATAGTCTAAACTTTTTTTCTCATCCAAACCCATTGCCTTTACACATTGCTTAGAAGATATAGTCATTTTGGTGATTCCCTTACATATTTGACACTGTTACGAATTTTTGAAATTGTATCATCCATGTCATTCATATAATCTTTAACCATGAGAATTATAATATGTGCACCACAATGAATATGAAAGTGTTCCCCTCCCAATGGAAATAAAATATTGTTTTTTCCTTCTATAGTCCTTCTCATTAAACTTGTTCTGCTACCATTTACTAAATAGTTTTTACTAGTAACAAAAAAAGAACTTCAATTTAATTTCCCACTTAGTAATAATGCAAACGGAAAAATGTTACATATACAACTTGCATTATTCTACTATCATTTTAAGTGGCTCGTACCATTGGAACTATGTTCACCTAATCGTTCACCAAAATGGTTGCATTTTGCAAACTCTTTTCCCTTAAATTGTACTAATGTGAAATCATTCAATATTATTGAAGTTCTTTTTCTCTTGGATTCAACTTCCTTTTCAGTTGATGAAAAATATTCATTTTTCTCCATATTTGTCATTAGACGATATTCTTCATTACCAACTCTGGAAGACATAACTTACTATTTGAATGAAATCCAAACAATTTAAACACATGACATGGTTCAATTCTTGAGCTGCAAAGAAGGTTAACAAGATTCATATGACATCACATATATGAAATCATTCGGTAACTAAAAAGCTAATAATCATTGCAAGTGGCGATATACTACTAGCCTAAATATATAGTACTAGTTTTGTACAAGAATTAAAATTGCTCCATGAATAAAACTTAGGTACTCACACAACTTGCAGGTTTAAAGAACCTAAACTCTCAGGGATAGCTCTTGTTAACTGATTACCTGACAAGTCATTGCACAGCATCGAAGAAGACAAAAGTTCACAAAGTATACTTTTACCTTTCAGTTGATTTATAAAGATCCAAATGCACATATAAAACAATTTCAGAAATAACAGTTTATCACTTTCACATGATAATATGTGCAGCTCCAAGTCTCCAAATGAACAATAAAAAATTGTTCCTTCACTCTTATGGGAACATTCGAGGACTTACACTTGTGCAAGGAGAGCGAACTCCTAGGCCTTGAGGTATGCTGCTAGTAAAGTTGTTCGCCTCCTACAATCTCAAGCAGCAGCAAAAAGTATTTAAAGAAAAATATTAGTAGGCCATCCAAAAAAAATATCCATTCAAGAGCTTCTCGCCTAAATTTTCGCTCCATTATAATCTCCTTCTTCTGTATCCCATATCCATGAGGTGCAAATATCATTGACATGAGAATATCAAGAATATCCACTATTCAGTAGTCTAGTAATAACCAACACTTGCAAGTGACGTAATGTGTAACTTATATCTGTACTTGAATAAATACATGTTATTTTTCTACCTTTTTTAGGCAGACCTCTACCACGCAAGACACATTAAAATCTTGGCCTTCAACCACAAACACTTAAAGTCTAAAGTTCAATCAACAGGTGGACAGAGCTCTTGCTAGTTATTGCTTCTCCACTTAAAGAAAGATATACGCAAGAAGTGTGACATGCATAGAAAGCATGTCTGGGAATTTGCTGAGAAAACTTTTAAGTTTGAGACAGAATTGATACTTATGTATAGTCACCTCATTTGAAAGGGGAAGGAAAAACTACTTTTGTGAGCTTTGAGACCTTGATTCAACAAAAGTCCAATAGAGCTGCAGAGAGCAAAAATGCATACAGTGAGTATCCAATTTGCTCTAGTATACCATTTACCAAAGAAACAGCTGGAATGAAATTTTTCTCTCCAAGAGTATCAACACATATGAAAATTTATTGGTTCAAACAAAATTCAATCATGTGTTTAAAACACAAACATTTCTAAAAAGAAAAAACCACAAGATCCCAGTTGTTATTTAAGTGAATGGCTTATCATATGCAACTATATTGCTTAAAACCTTTTGAGGTTAAGCACCAAAGATTATATTTGCACACAATCAGCAAGGTGACTACTGCTGTCTAAGTTGAAATCCGAAGTCTTTCATATTGCTCTGTCCCATAATCCTGACCGCATAATGTTTCTAAAGCACTAGCCATTCCTAGCTGCTTCAGAAAAGTAATTTATCCTTAAAACTAGTGCAATCACTTACAAACAAATCTAGCTGAAGATGGAGAAGATGGTGTCCAAATTCTAGAGACAGCAGTAGGAACATGAATGTATGATATGTTATTTACCAAATACTTTTGAATTGAGTTAAATTAATGTAAAACATGAATCTTCATCTTAAGTTTCATATGAGTTGTCGATTTTGTTTACTTCGTACACAACAACTATCTCAAGTGTCTAATGTAATAAACGTTATCTAAGTAGAGGGAGGGAGGGACAGAGTACAAGAATGCTGAAGCCCATGACTCCAGCTACAGAGGAAGCATTGGCAGCACTTGAAAGAGGAAGGTTGCCTAGAGAGTAACTATCCATAAGCAGGTCCTACTGTAAGCCCATATAAAAATGTTTCTGCATTGGGATTTGGGACAGCAAACCTAAACTAAGCACATTGTTGTTCTGAGATTACCTTTCATTGAATAAGCAATCCCTATTGACACATAAACAAGGATGATTGTCCTCACGTAGACTATTATATTGTTGCAACCTGAACAAATGCAGGTTCGGTTCATCATCCCAGACTTTACCATTGTAAAGTGGGAGACAATGTCCGATATAACAGCACAAACATATCAAAATTTACAGAATTTCTGAGATAATATCAGAATGTTGTTAAAATTTTCTTGCAATATATGAAAAGGTTGCAATATCCCTCATTATTAGCTGGCCTAAATGCAGTAGTGTTGGATCTTTCAAAATATTGTAATGCTGTTACAAACTAAAGAAGAGAAATATAAAAAGAACAGCATGGTTGAACAGGTCAGGGGCGACAGGTACGACGTTTAATGCATTATAAAATGCACAAAACATGGAAGCACATTCAAAGTCCAACGGTAGCAACAATTTCTGCAACAAGACCACCACAGAACACAAAATGGTGCACCAATCTGTTCAATCAGAACACTCAGCATGAGTGCACATATACAATGCATCATGCCCCTGCATCTAAACCAAAGAAGATATGCAACAATAAGAAGCGAAAGTTGATTGCACTGAAAATAAGAGTTCTACTTTGAGATTTTTAGATTGCAAACTAGCCGATATGAGTCTTAGCCACATAGCAAGAAAGCATTATTTTAACGGTTGGCAAGACAAATCAAGGTAAACAAAATGGTGAAATTAAAAACAGAGGAATCCATAGTGCTGCGTGTACTCGGTGTCTGGCAATGGCACCTTTTGGAAAGGAGAACATATCTCGTTGGGGATCCCACTGGACATATGGTCATAGGACAACACAAGATTATTGTCTAATGACTCTCAACTCGCACAACTCTCTTTCTCTTTTCAATGAAAAAAAAAAACCTTGAACATTTTGATTTGGAGTTTTCAACCTAACAGGTACCAACGGGCCAAGTTAGGTAACCCGGCCCCAGCCCATTATAATGTTGGGCTGGGCTGGGCTGGGCATAATGAGCAAAAACCCAACGGGGTGAATCTTGTACCCGGACCCAGGTCCATACCGGACAGGGTACCGGGTACCCGTCGGCGGCCCAGCTCAACATCTGAAACCCAAGTTCGGGCTCGACTAGTTAAAATTTAAAAATATATCTTTTTAATATAAAATAAAATAAAAAATAAAATAAATCATAATACAATGGTATAGTTATATATTAAAATTAATAAAAATAATACTAAAAATATATTACCAAGCTGAATCGAGCTTAGTCGGTTCCACTCGAGTCAGCCCAATGCCTTTTTTTTCCTTGTATAAGCTCCAGCCCAAGCCGTTCCAGTTGAGTACCAGGCATTTTCTAATCTTAACAAATATATTGTTGATTAATGAAGGGACGAAGAGAGAGAGAGAAATAGAGAGATTTAAATTGGTACATTTATTTTACAACTAAAATGGGTTACAAGTCATCCCATTTCATAAAGGTAACTTCATACGGCACACATTCAATGCAAATCGTAGCACCAGCAGTACAATAATTCTGGTGACAGCGTGGAGCCATTAATTCTGGTCTTATGTGACTATTTTCAATTTAACCACGTAGGGCTGTACAAGGAGCTGAGCCAACTAACCATCTATATACAAGTCAAGTTGGAGCTTACAAAGAAACTGGAAATGATAAATGAGTGCGTTCTAGTTTCAAAATCTCGACTCATTTATACTCGACTCACAAATTGGTACTCTATATAATATTGTCAAAACCGGTGCACTGTATCACCGGTTTTAACTTTTAAGGTAAAAGCAAAATTTCTCAAGTTACACGAGTCAACACTTACAAGTTAAATGAGTTCATGCTTATGTGAGTTAAAGCTAAACGAGTTAAATGAATTAAAGGAGTCGAGTTCGAGCTCGAGTTTGCCACAATGAGCTTGATTCGAGTTCGTGCCGAGCTCGAGTCTTTTGAAGCGAGTCAGACTCGAGTTGGCGAAGCTCGAGCTCGACTCGGCACGTGTGCCTATTTGCGAGACCAAGTCTTTTAGCCATACCTTAATTTTTAACTATGCCAAGACATCTTCCTCTTGGTAAATATAGGCAAATTCTTACGAAATGGTTTCCTGTTACTTATGGTGTATAACTGGGTTTGTTATAAACATTTAAATTGTTTTCACATTTTATAAAAATATAGAACTTATTTGTACATTTAATATAATAAGTTCGATCAGGCAAGCGATTCTGGGTTTTGGAAATAGCATAATCACGATAATCGTAAGTTAGAAGTTTGAATAAAAAACTTCAGAACATATAACCTTGAGCATGTTGTTAGTGTTCCGCACACTTTAACATCTGACAGTAGGGAGCATTTACGTATCGCAGGGGAAGACGGGGCAGAGACTTACCCCCTTCCCCATCCAGCCGGGCCAGCGGCAACGGCAAAGCATGTCAGAAACTGGTACTCTATATTTTTTTGCAAGTTTTCACTTGACAATTGCAAATTTTTTGCTACCCCATAAAAAAGGATTCAGTTTATTGTGGTTCTGATATTTACTCAAGTTGCAAGACCAATTTGAACCTCAATCCATCCTTCATAGCCCCAGATCCACAATAGATTCAAATCTGACTCTCATGTCATTGTTTAGATCCAAACTATCAAATTCGTAGTCAAATATAATTTTTGGATCCAATCAAGATCCATATATCACTTCTAGATCCATTTTGGATACAAACAATTAATTACAACCCAAATCTGACCTTTAGATCCAATATGCAACCAAATCTCACTTCCGGATCCAAACTATCAATTTCATCACAACCAAATCTAACTTCTGGATCCAATCTGGACGTAAGTCTCACTTTTATATCCATATTGGATCCAAACTATCAATTTCATGTCCAAATCTAACTTCAAGATCCAATACTGATCCAAATCTCACTTCTGGATCTATTTCAGATCCAACCTATTAATTTCAAATCCAAATCTAACTTTTGGATCCAATACAGATCCAAATATCTACATGCAGATCTAAAATCCAAAATCCAGAAGGAAAACCTGAAATCCAAATCCAAAATCTGATTCCAAACCTTCCATGCATGATCTCAATGTGCCATTCACATTTTCGAAAATACCCTTCATTTTAACTTCAAAATAACCCGTGATTTTCAAAATGCAAGGACTTTGCAGAACATCCTTCATTTTCAAAATGCAAGGAATTTGCAAAATACTCTTTATTTTCAGTTCAAAATGATTAACAAACCCTTGATTTACCCAAAATATCCTTGGTTTCCCCCTGTTTTTTCCAAGAGCGCCCTTTGTTTTTTGCAAGAAAAATAAATAAATAAATAAATAATTTTAAAAATAAACTTAGAGTGGCCACTTTTTTAACCACTGGGCCGTGCACTGGCTAGCAAGGTCGTGCTTGGCCATGTCAGGCTAGGCTAATCGAGAATATTTTCATACACCATGCCTAATTTAGATTTAAGGATGATTAATCTTCTAACAGCAGTACTAACCTTGGTTTAAAGAATAGACAATCATCTCTTAAAACATAAAGTAAACATACATGCATTTAAGTTCCTTGTTGATTAGGCACTGAGGGGTTTAGATTAGGGTTTGATGGAGAAAGGAAAGGTTGCAATTTCAGTGGAATCACGCAACGCACGCTGCTGGTGTGCGCATTTCATGTAGTTTCATTTCGACTTATATTATGAATTTAAAAGTTAGATTTAGGCATGGTGTTAAACTTTTCCTTCCTCAAATACATGCAGATATCAGAAAATCAAATACAATAAAAGGTACATTAGATCTGAATCCAATCCATTGACATTTACACCGTAAACTTGTATTCATGCCATAGGTTCTTGGGATTAATTGGTGTTATTTTAATTAATTGTAAATTGACCAAAAATATGCAAAAATTTTGAGGAACGTAAAACTATACTTAAAAATTAAAAATTATAATATTTTTATAAAATTAAAAATCGATGATCAGCAGCTAAAATAAACATGTTTGGCTCTGGATTCAATCCAAACTCTAGTTCAAAAAGTTTTACCATGTCCAAGCAGGAGTGGAGCCAAATAGGTTCTAGTTAAAAGGCACTAAGTATAAAATTCTAAATTTTGGACGGGCATCAATAAAAATTCCTCGAAAATGTCAATATAAAAATTTCGAGTCTGTGAGGACAATTGCCCACATGTAGCCACACCTGCCTCGAAAATTTAGATGACAAATTTCGGATTAATCTTCTAACCGCAGTACTAACCTTGGGATGTCCTCATCGGACCCACATGTAGCCACACCTGCCTCCAAAATTTAGATGATAAATTTCGGATTAATCTTCTAACCGCAGTACTAACCTTGGGATGTCCACATCGGACCTGAGCCAGTAACTCAAGCTTTTCTCATCCAAAAAATTCTGGCTCCACCATTGCCTCAAACTGTGGTTAAGCTAGAAATTTTTGTCCATGAAGCACTGTTATAAAACTTCTTATTTTTAAAGGGGCACAACATCTATAAATAAGTAAATAATTGTAAGAAATCTATGTAAAAAATGTAAAAATAAATAAAAAATTTGTTGCTAGCGTGGGCAATATGTAACTGCGCTACTTCCCTCAAAGGAAGATCAGATTGGTTAGGTCACTCCTCTTCCACTTATTATATTAAAGAAAAGGCTTAACGTCACTATGCTTTAGGAGGCCCTTTATTAGTGTTCACATGCTAATGTGAAGGCTGCTTCGTGGGAAAAGAGATGCTTCTACCACCGGCAAGGGAAATTAATTTCTCATTAGAATAAAGTGTGACTTGCTTTTCATAAGATTTTATACATATATAAAAGTAGGCCTTATTTCTCCCCATTCTTTACTTGCTGACGTGCTTGTTTCACCTAATGCAATAAAAAGAGAGATCCCCTAATCATTTTCTACTTTCATTCCTTTAGAGGGCGTTTGGTTACCCTAATTAAACCTTTATCTGATGTCCCTTTCGATAAGGGGCCGCTTACAATTTATGATTCTAACAAACAGTGGAGTTTATAACTCAGTGTGCTTCAAATCTGTGGATCTCCAGTCATCAAAGGAGTAATAAGGCCAATTGAGAACAATGAATTCAAAGATGAACAAATAGGACTTCGAGATGGGCCATTCTAAGATGACAAATATGTGATACAATGTAAGCAACTTTCATATAATACCAAGGATGGGCCGTTCTAAGATGATAAATATATGATATAATATACACAACTTTCATATAAACCCCTCAACCATGGAACCAATATTGATTTAGACAACAAACAATATTTTTTTTCAAGCATCAACTAAGCTCAATTACATTAGTTTCTTTGTCAATTAGGTACCAAGGGGTTAGTTATGCCTCTCCATCATTAATCCGTCTGTTTATTTTTTTTTTTTTTTTTTTATTTCATTTTATTAATCCTCAATCTCATGTTTGATATCCATATTGATTTAGATTAAAAACAATAGTTTCTTTCAATGCATCTAACTAACTAAGCTCAATTACATTAGTTCTTTGTCAATTAGGTACCAAAGGGTTAGTTATGCCTCTCCATCATTAATCCGTCTGTTTAATTTAACAATGTTGATGGTTCTTATGCCTCACATTTAGTTTAATTTCAGCAAGGATTCGGTTAATGTACATGCACACACCATCCTCAATGAAGTTTAGAAGGTATTGAAGCCCATAATCCATGATAATTATCTTGGATTAGGGAAGAACTAATCTCTCAAAGCTAGTTGAGACCACCTAGATTGGGCATGCAATGAGTTTTGAATTAAGTCTATATAAACCCATCAATGCACAAACTTCACCTCTGTAAGAATTTGAATATTTATTTAGTATTACAAGCTAAGTACTACCTTTGTTGTAAGAACAATGTAATTTTGCTTAAACTCTAATTAGGCACATTAATTTTAAATTGCGTCTGTGTTTTAAAAAGAAATTCCAAAAACTTATGGCTTAGCCCAAACCTATGATCTAGACCTAGTTCTTCGCATTTAATCCTTAGGAACACAATTCTAGTCATTAATCTTTAAGTGAGCATGCATCATACCGTAGGTTAAATTGTTGCATGATTTATGATGATAGTAGGGTTGATCAATGATATCTCAATCACAACTCCTAAAGTTCTGATTTGCATTAAGACTTTGCTTTAAAAAACTAAGAAACACATTGCTTTATTCTTCTATTATATTTAGGGTCAAGATAGCAATCAGAAATGGAGGGTAAAAGTCTAGTTTTCAGCTTGATTACCTCCGACAAAGCATCAGGAACAGTTAAATCCTGTACCGATGGGTTTAGTTCCCTCTCCTTTAGATGAAGAGGAAAAAGCTAGATGATCAACACGTGGAGCAATCCAAATTCATGTGGAAAATATAAATGAAAAAAAAAGTTATATGGCATTTTTGTGCTCTTTCACTGGCCAGTAGATGCATGTTGTTAGGGAAGGGGAAGGTATAACATGCCAATGTATATGGTATGCGCCTAGAAAATATTGTTCTAGAGATTAAAAACAAGAGTAAGAGTTAGGGATCTGAATGGTTGGCTATAGTTGGATATCTAATATGCCAGGCCCATCCATTCGAGCCTAGCTTGAATTTCAATATAAGCAGTTGTATAAGTTAAACACTGTCAAAATTTGGAGCTGAGTTGGACACTCGACATTGTACTGGTGAAGAAGCTTTGTTTAACATGCCTATATATTAATTGAAATGTGTGATCTTTACTTAGTAACCAAAGGATCCATGAATGATTACTATATAGTTATTTATACATTAGTATCAATTAGTGACTAATTCTTGAGAGCTTCAAATAAAAAACAATTGCTTTTCATGCAAGCAGAAATGCATACAATATCTATTATTCATGTTTAAAACGATTTTTATGACCTTGTTAATAGCTAGTTTGCGTATAAGGATCTCGAGCTTTTACCTTTTTCCAACGAAACAAATAAATTAATATTCCAACAAGGTGAAAGTTTAACTCTTTTTTGTCTAGTTTTGACAAGGAGGGTGCAAAGGGGCAACCAACCTCGTGCAAGTTTGATACCTGAACCATATTTCTCGGGGCCAAACCTAAAATTGATTGATTAGATGTCACTACCCAAAATCTACTGATGACATTCTTAATTTATAAGTTTCTAATTTGATAAGAGCAAAAATAATTAAGAATGTAATTTGTTTACATATGCAATTTCCTATGATTTTAGTTATTGAACATACATATTCATATACATTGTTTTGATAACATATAATTGGTTATTTGACTTATTTGCCACCTTAATTTGTGTAGAAAACCAGAAAATTCTTAAAAGTATATGATATTAGATTGATCTATCTTCCACATTGCTTCTTTACGAAGTATTGCATCATTTTGGAATGAGGGGGTCATTGCAGCCAATGGATTGAATACCCATGATCCTAGTTGGGCACACTGTATTGACTTTCTTTATTTTTTTTTCCCTATTATCACATAACCATAGCATCTGCAAAGTTCTCGTTTATTTACTAGGGTGTTAGATAGTACATTTAAATTGTCATTAGGAGCTTGGTCTACCTTGTTTTGTTTTGTTTAGTATTTTGAAACTGGTTTTATACTCTTATTTACTAAGCTAGGTTATCCTAAGTGTCTGCTATGGTTGTCAGTTGTTAAAATTCGCCTGCCTTATATGGATGGTTTTACACACTACTTCGCATGAGTGCATATGGTTGTGCATAAAGGCCCTATGGGCCTGGCTGAGTCATGTTCTAGCACGTTACCCTGCTCGTTAATAATTGGGTCGGTTTGGCCCAATGCTTATCAAACAGTTAGTCCAAAATGTTGCATGGAAAATGTCTTGATAAGGGCTTCTTAAATTGTTGCAGTTTAGAATTGCATGTAGGAAGGGTTGAGGGAAGTCCCTTTTTATAATACATTCTATCACCCTTCTCCTCAAAAAGGAGTAGGGGACTTTAATTCTTCTATGTTTTTCATTGAAAATATCTTAAGAAAGCCCTATTCTTACCCTTTATGCAGCCATCTCAAAACCGTAGTAACTAATTTCAAATTTTGCCCATCAATATCCTTACTGTACAAGGTCATACTTTCTGCTGTTAAGGAGTTGTCCGACTTTAGCAAGCAAGATTCACAGCCTAGCCAAGGGTGGGGGCCTCTTCATTGAGCATGCCTAGTCCCATCACATCCCCTTAGGTACACTTTCCTAAGGCTTGTGGTGCATTTTGAGTAATTTTCAATCTGGCCCTTGGCCAAGGTCTTGAGCTACAACATTGCTACTTGTGCGCATTAAAGTGATCTTCTTCTCTAGGCAAGTTTTTGAGGGCCTTTTCTTTAGGTGCACCTATTCCATATTTGTCTCCCTAGCAGTGGCGGAGCCAAAAATTTTTGGCTATGGGGCACTAATTCATAGTATGTGAAAAAATTCTCAAATTAAAATATATGTTATTTTAAAATACATAAAAGTTGGTAAGCATTTTCAACGACTTGAGAGCTTCCTTCCAAAAAAAACTAACTTTTCTATTACTTTAAACTTAAAATTTTATTTTTTTAACTACTAAATTTCATGGTAACTAGTACATTGGATCTAATTTCAGCACTTAGTATATGAAAGTAACTTTCATATCTCATTCTTCTTCATCAAATCATAGACAAATTTTCTGTTGCAAGGAATCAAGACTAAGCCTATTATAGACAACTTTTCTGTTACATTGGATCAAATTTTCTTCATATGAGGGACAAATTTGAGCTTTCCCGTTCTGCCCACACTGGTATACATCCAACGTTTGTCTCTTTGCCTGATCATCTTGAAGGCTATTTCAAACCAACTTTGTAATTCTTCATTAGTTAAAGAAATCTTCATTAAGCATTTTCTTGTACAGCTTTAATATCGCTGCGACGAACTGCTGCACTTGCTTTGTCAAGTGTAAGGTCTCAGCTTGGCTAAAGGCTAAAGCTCATCCCCTGGTCTCCACACGAACAAAAGCAAAAACAAAAACGAAAACAACAAAAACCATGTAGTGTTCAACTTCAATCACATTTCAGAAAACAAAAATGAAAGCAAAAACAAACAAAAAATGCCAGTAATATGAAATTTAAATAGCACACAAACGAGAGAGAACAAGTAAGTGGAGAAACTCTGCTTCTGGCACCATCCACCTCAGAGAGATAGAGAGCACATTTTCAGTTGAGGGGAATTAGCAGATTTAGGGCTAACGAGATGCAGACAAAATAGAAAATAAATCAAACAAATAGACATTAAACGCCCAAAACCAAACACCCAAAATCGCTGCAGGGCTGAAGATGTGGAGGGGAGAATTGAGAAGCGGAAGAGCCAACCTGCGTTGGACGGGGGAAGGTCGAAAGGAGGAGCAGAGTCAGCAGACCTGCTGTTGCAGGAGCTCTGTCCTGCGGCTGCAGAGGGGAGAAGATCCAAGCAAACTTGCTGATAGCCTGATGTTGGAGCTGCGGAGAACTGCTGTGGCAGCGAAACGAAAGAGCGTGTAAGATGCACAGATTGGGACCGGATCCATTTTTGGTGTGGGCAACACGGCGTCAACACGAGCATGAGACAGACTGAGGCTCCATTTCATTGTGGAGCTTTCTTGCGTTGGCGTGGGCAGGCACCCACGCTTGTCCCACGCTGGCTCCGCTACTGCTCCCTAGTACCCCTTTATTATAATCCTGCATGCATTCGGTCAAAATTTCCCTTTCATGGCAAATTTCCTAACCTACAGGATCACTATGAGGCCTTCCACCTTACAAAACATAATCTTCCTCCAAATGGACAACAGTCATCACCAGGCAATTTGTCTGGGCTTCTTCACGAACGATGCTTATTCCTACATTCCACTTTCATATTCTTCTCTTCAAAACTAGAGTGTGCTTGGCCTAATTCCTAGTTTTTCCCTTATCTTCCCATCAAAACCACAAGTTCTTCAGTACTGTCAAACTTTTATTTGTACCATTTTAATCAAGTCTATAGGTATTTTCTGCTCAGAATGAGACCATAATCAACAATGTCGCATTACCGAGCCATTTCCAGAGGTGCACCAATCTTTTCATGATCTCCCCATTAATGTTCTACTTCTGAAATCTAGTAGTTACCTATGCAAATTTCTAGTTCCTTTGTAGATCTCCAAAGCAGTGAAATTGTCATTAAACCATAGGAAATATTGGCTTTATAAAATCCCATAGTGTAAAACTTAGAAAATATAAAGATTTCACAAAAATACTTTTCCTAAACGAATAAATCACTTGCATCTATGTCATTGCTTCTAGAACCCAGTGCATTGCCCCAGATATGGCACAACATCAGACTGGCCACATGTCCTCGAAACGATTTGTCATTCCACCTTTCTAGGAGTCACTCTTACAAAATTTCACTCAAGCGAATAAAAGAAAAACTCCAAAATTCTGATTGGCCTATCCCTAAACCTCTTGTTCTGATTGCTTAGGCCAACTCTACACCTCTTCACATCATTGGTCAGAGAACACCTCTCTCCACTATAAAATTACGTCCTAGCTTATCATATTATCATCCATCTGATTCTACGTAAACATTCTACATTGCTTACATGTAAAATTTTTATCATAAAATTTTACACGCAAATCTGTAATAAATGAGATATCATTGTCTACACTTGCCTCCATTCTTTGCGCGGTATTCCAAGAGATGGGGTCCAACGTGTTGGTATGAGGTTTAGCCATTCCTGGCACTTTTATCAGAGGTAATCAAATCAAGGACTAGATAAAATGTTTTATTTTTCAACTTTAAATGTTGTCGAAAACCTAAAAAAGCAAACATACAATGAATTTGAAATCATGCATGTTTTAAAAATCTAAGTAGATCTCAAAAATAGGCCGATGAATAATAAGAAACTAATATGAAGTCTATTCATGTCCGGATCATCATACATCCTAGCACTAAAATGATGAATGCGAAACTAGGTCAAGTAGACCCCAAGTCTAGTCATTGCTAGAACTGGGGTATAGAACATGGACCTAGCAGGGAGATCTAAATCTAATCCAAGAATTGAGATCAGGATCTGAAGGATTCTTGTTCTAAATTTGAATAAAGATGTCATAAAGATCATATCATGCTGTGGAAATTCAGAATCCAAAAACCAAGATTTGAAATCATGGTCCATAATCTAAGATTTGAGATACAAAATCCATAATCTAATGTTTGAGATCTAAAATCTAGTATCTAAAATCTGAAATCCAAGATCTAAGACCTAGGATCCTAGCTCTATAATCCAAAATCCATAATAAAAGGTTCAAGATCCAAAAATCCCAGATCCCATGTGTAAAGTCTAAGATCTGAAATCCAATACTTGATATCTAACACAGAAAATCCCTAATCTGAGATCCATGATCGGATATCTGAAATCCAACAACACGTTTCTTGAGATCTAAATCCAAACCTACTGCTTAAGATCGAATCAAGATTGATTAAAATTCAAGATCTAAAAAACAAAGATTTAATACATATATATAATGCTTCATTTTTAAATTGATAAAGAGACCTTGGTCAGCACTAATGTCAATATCAGATTTAAAATGATAGTGGACATCAAATGGTTAAAGCGAGAGATATACCAAAAGAGAAAAATGGACTGACTTGAAATGTCTAAAATGGTGAAGTTGACGATAGACTCGTACCAACAACAAGACATTGCTAGCTAATAATCTTGCACTAAGTCTTCTACCTTGACCAATTACGACAGCACTGTTAGATTAATCCTCCTGCACTATGTGTTCTTACTTTCCATCAAGTGCTATTGACTATATGGAACCCCGTTTGTAGGATTCAAATAAAAAAATGGACCACCTAAGAAGAAAAAATTTGAGTAGGATATTCAACAAGAATTCTAGTACAGTCATCAGTTTATATGGTTCTAGGAATAATCATTAGTCTGCGTCGGTCCAGGCATGCATAGATGCCAGTCACACCTTAACTTTTTCTAGGAATAGTACTTATTTCCTATTTTGTTTTTTTTTTTCTTTTTCTAGAGAAGAGAGAGAAAAAGTGGCAAAAAATTCTCCATCGGATGGTACATCAGTTTTGCCTCATCTTGAATTCTTCACAACGATTGTTTTGAGTTGCTGCAACCAGGCAATCTAATGTTTAATCTCTAAAACAGGAGGAACCTTGGTGGTTGTTTAATGTCTTTGATGAGTAAGAAAGCAAGACCTCGGTTACAAGAGTTCTTTAAAAAATAAGCACGGAAAGCATGACTCTAATGTTTCATTTCACTCCTTGTCACATTGTGATGTGAGACACATGGTTTGTGTTCGTTACAAGAGGCTAGCCATACTTGTGGTGAGACTTTAACAGCCAGTGTAGCACCAGGTAAACCAGGTATTGCATAATAAATTACATCAAAGAATTTTGTTTGCCATTGTTTCCCTTGTGTTTGTGCCTCGTCCTGCGTTATGAGTTTTTTTTTTCTTTTAAAGTAGATTTTAGGAGAACGAGACAAGCCCATCAGTACTGTGATCAACAATGCCCGCCACTAGACCTGGGCAATGGGCCGGGTACCCATCGGGTACCCGGTACCCGTCCCGGCGGGCCGGGCCCGGGCCTAATGTGTAGCTTGGGTCGGCCCGGCTAGGCCCGATCCGACCCGTTTAGAATTAAAAATAAATAATTTTTTTAAAATTTAATAATATGTATTTTATTATTAAAATATATTTTATATTACTAAAAAATTATTTTATAATTAAAAAAATATTTTTTATTACCAAACGGGCCGAACCAGGACCCAGGCTATCGGGCCGGGTTTCGGGCCCGACGGGCCGACCTGGGCCGGCCCGTTGCCCAGGTCTACCCTCCACCATTGATAGGAGTAAGCAATCCAAAGTCTAGATTTCCGCAAGCTTAACAAGTCATGCTTCCTACATGCATGTGCAGGGATTGAATTTTGGATTTATAAAATTCATTTGGATGAAGATTTAGAAATATTTTTATACTTCAGGAATTTTGAAGATCACTTTGATTTGGGATTATTAAATTAATCCTAGATTTGTGGTAGTTGAAATATGATGATTTAATTTGATCGTAAAATTGGAATTTTGTTTTCGAAATTTGGGAGTTTGGAATTTGAATACGTTGGGGATTCGGATAATTGAAGTTTAGCTAGTTGTTTTTGAAACTAGGATTGAGAATTGGACCTTGGAACTTGGCTAGACTGTAAAATTTTGAAGATTATCTAAGTTTTCAAACTTGATTGAAAAAATTCTTGGCTGCCTTGGAACTAGAGTTTGGTTTTGAAGCCAAAATCTAGAAATTGGGTAACGAAAAGTTGGAATAGATAATCAGTTCATGGAGGTCAAAATCTAGGGCTTGGAGTGATTGGAAGTCGACTAATTCAGAATTTTTGGAAATATCTTTGGATTTGGGATTTTGAGACTTGAACCTAGATTTGGAAAATATTGGTGTTTTGTGAGTTTTGAGAAACTTGACTTTATTTGGTTGGTTTTGATCCCGGAATGAGGTTTGAGAATTGGAAATTAGGAGTCCAAGTTCACACGTAGGGAATTTTCTTGATTTTGGAATTTGATTTGGGAATTTTGATCAAGGTCATGAGAATTTGTTTGATTTTGAGTAGATTTTGAACTGAAAATTGATTTCAGTTTGCTTTTGTGGAAAACCTAATCATGAAATACATTTGAAAAATTCTAGTTTTGTAGCCATTTTTGAAATTTTGTGTTTTTGCATCAAAATAAGTGAGGTGCCCAAGTTTTTGTCATAATATGACTTAGTTACAGTAGCAGTTCTGACTTACTCACTAAAATCTTGGCGTAGGGGAGTGAATGCATTTGTGAAGTGAGTGCATGCATGTCTCCATAAGATAAACTATATGTTCATTCATACTTTATTTTATTCCTCTCCATGCACAATTTAATTGGATCCCGCATAGACTTTGGTTCACCTTGGAAGTAGGAAATTTATCAGTAAGGTCCATAAGCATACTTAGGTTTTGAAATTTTGCATTCAAAATTCATGGAATTCCAAGATTCGTTTTGACAAGTTTATTTCAACTCGTTTTGCTTTGAACGTAGGCAAAATCAGGTTCATTTGGTTTAAAACCCAATTTTTAGGGAATGAGTTTTAGGAAATGCACTGTTGGTAGGAAAATCACATTTTTTTATTCTTCCAGGTATTTCAGGAAAAAAGATTTTGAAAGATTGGTTTGATTGGAGTGCTTGGCTTCTGTTGAGTTGATAGATTTTGATTTTGGAAATATCTTGAAAATACCTACTTCCAATTGGGCTTTGTAAAATTGGATTTCTTTTGTTTCTGTCAACTTGACCAAAATCCTTGTATTTGGATCCAGAGATTTCTTTTAGAACCTAACTAGATTAATCATTTTTGTTAATTTCTGGTTTTCCAATATGTATATTGAAATATGTCCAATTTAATTTCCCTTTCCATTTATAAGGTGGACTGCACTCATAGCTTGAGTAGATCCAATTCTTGGTGGAATTGATTTGATGAGACTGTGGAGTCTGATTCATTGCCCATTCGTGGAATAGAACAACATTCATACTTCACTCATCTTTCTTTTTTCACATACATCGCAAAACCATCCATCACACAGATGAATGATCCAAATTATCTTCCAATCTATGGTGGTCTCGTCAATTAGACACGAATGAGACTCTTTTAAAATCAGATTTTCGTTTATGGGATAGGTTAATTTTGAAAATGCCATTTTCTGGTTTTCAAAATACAGCGTAGGTTTAAAATGGTTAAGAAAATCTCGAGAATGCATGCCCATATAATTTTAATATAAACATTTTACGTGGCGGCCCAGCTGGACCTTATTTTCAGCTTTCAAACCAAAGCAAGAAACCACACCCCGCATGGATTGGCCATTTTCATCCATAATTCATGCGATGAACTTGTATAGAGCACTCTTTGTTTTTCATCAAGATTGTCATGTGTAGATCAAGGATGAGGCCTGGAGAGGTTCGAAAGACCAAATTTGAATGAGGAGGGAAGATTGGTAATCCTAGGTCTGGGTCAAGGGGCAACTGGTCTGTAGAGGCCATCTTGTCATTAAAAGAAAAATATAAAGTGAAACAATGCATTCTACCTTGTCTACCGTGGCTAATGTCTATGTGCAGATATTTGATTGGATGCTATAGCATCTTAAAAACTAGAATTAGGTGAAAGTACACCAAGGATTCCATTTCTAGGACAGTAATATAGCTGTCAATTTAAGCGGAATCTCATCTGTCTTGACTCAATGCTGTCCAATTTTAGGAGCACTGTTTCTAGGACAGTAATATAGCTGTCAATTTAAGCGGAATCTCATCTGTCTTGACTCAGTGCTGTCCATTTTGAGTAGCATAAGTCAGCAAGACCACCGCAAGGCATGGAGTAAGAATGGTCGAGTGGACGTGTGGCCATTCCTACTAGAATTTGAAGTTGGTTTAGCCAAATCACCATGATCATGGCTAGCCGAAATTAGTTCACTATGAACCACGGATTTGGGTAAAGTGGACTGTCGTAAACCAGGGGCCATTAGGCTGGTTACGGACTGATTTATGGCGTCATGCCGCCAAAATTTTTCTTTGTAAACTATAGGTCAGCCTTGCTTGTTACTGGAAAAATGGCAGTGATATGCCCATTAAATTAGGCATTTTCAAGATCAGGGGTGCTTGAACCCCAGATTTTGGCTCAATAGGAGGCGGTGACAGCCTCACCATGGTTGCAGTCTGGCCACGTTTGCAGCCTGCCTCTTAATAGCCGCACAACAGGACTGATTTCTCGAATTTTTTTGTTTAGCAATAACCATGCACTTTAATCCATTAACCCATTGAAATAAAATGCCAGATGAGGAGGATGACCTGAGTGAATGGAAGGGTTGAGGCGAGTACAAGCTGAACCCTAGAGGCACCTGGTTTGGTGGAGCCAATATGCCTCAAGCGGGAGATAGGGGCAGTTGTCTGCAGACCTCTATTCCGGCACTAAGTCACTGAATCGAGGGCCGAGAATGCTGGAGCTGGAGGCGTTTGAAGCAGGGGAGGAGGATGGCTGGAACAGGGCAAAACAGGGGGCATCGGGCTGGGCTCGACGTGAGGGTTGGAGAACGCCTAGGCTGATGGTGCTCGGTTCAGAGTGTTACATCTGAAAGTCAAACCGGCTCGCCTTGGCTGGAGCTTGATGGAATGACATCTGGTGTGAGCAAACTCCGGCCGGAATCCAAGCTAAAGACGCTAGGATTTGAAGTCAAGCAAGATCCTTCAGCTGGATTCGATTTGAAGGCCGCGAGGTTTGAGGCGTCAAGGTGGGATATTTGAGCTAGATACATGGTTTGATGGAGCATAGGGTGAGGGTTTGGTTGGAATCCTCCTCACTTAGAGCTAGAGTACTCTTTTCTTTGGAGCTGCTTCAGCTAGCCGGAGAGAGTTCTTTGAGGCAGTTTCAGCTGGCTGGAGAGGAATCCCCTGCTGGTTTGCATGTTAGTGTTGGAATTTGGTCCATTTTATTGGAACCAAATGAGATCAAGTGGAGAATCCCAATTGATTTTTGCATGGGCAAGAAGTCACTATGCATGCAACGTGCACCTCCTTCCCTACCAATCCAGATCTTTCTTTTGTTAAACTTGTCCCAAAACTAGGCATGCTGGTCTCCTTTCCATTGTTTTCAAGGAAGGGTGTCAGCTGGAATTGAGCTGATTCTATTAAACTCTGCTTGTTTTCCAAATAAGAAATCGAAGGAAGAAAGAAACACGCCATTCATGGCTGTCTCATGTTGTTTAACTTCAATTTTCTGGTTTTCGAACCTTGGAACTTAGGAATTTTTCTGTTTGTAAGAGCGTAGGCTTCTTGGAAACTTGATTTGATGGCATGCCCAGCTGTGCTGCTCTTAATTTTTCAAAATTTTTATTTGGTCTGATTTCATGCTGCCCTGTTCGGCCCTTGAAATTTTTAAGAAAAATTAAAAAATGGAGCATCTTATTTATAGAAGCCTCTTTATTATATTATATTATATTTTATTTTTTTTGTAAAACTGGTTAACTTCTTTGAGTTGGTCCATTGCCAAAATGTCAGAAGTGAATAGAGCGAGCTTGTTTAGGCGGCTGTTTTACTTTTACATATAAGGACAACCTAGATCAACTTTGATCTAGTAACGGGCGAATGTTAGGAACCAACCTAGGTTGGGGCTAGTTCTGGGGTTGCTTGGAGATTTGGCTCAGCCTTAGTATGCCAATGTACCTCTTTCCTTGAGTTTTTGAAAGAGGTTTGGGAAGGAAGGTGGAGTGCGCTCTCCTCAATAGCTTCTTGGCTCATTTAAAAGGAGAGGATCAGCTCAGTTGGGGCTGATCTGAGTTGATTGACCATCAAGGCTTTTCAAGCCAATTCTAGGATTTCGAATGTTTTAAATTTGGAATTTTAGTTTTTAGAGAGTCAATTTCTGATTTGACTTCAAAGTAATTTGAAAAAGTCATTGCTCTAGGGGAATCATTCCTATATTATTTTTCTTTGCTTAGTCTTCCTAGAATAGTTTTAAGGAAGGAAATAGAGGCGGAGGGTTGTGCCGACTAACTTTTAACTTTGCTTTGAAATAAAATTGAGAGAGGATTATTGTGAAAATTTTAGCTTTGAGGCCTTGATCTGGATTGATGTCAGAATTTTAGTTTTAGTTCTAGCCGAACTTGAAATCTCATTCAAATTTGACAAAAATTCAGGTTTTGCAATTCATTATTCTATACTGAATTTGTAAGTGATCAGTAGTAGACTCGGCCTAGGATTACATTGAGTCAACATTGACTTCCACCCGAAATAATTCGTAAAATTTTTAAAAATTGTCATTCAGGAAAATTTGAAGTGTATACCTTTGCTGCTCAGCAAATTGAATACTGTTTAGCAGCAAAAGGATGCCTGCCAAATTTTTTACAAGTTGACTTGAAAGTTTGCTCTTTGCATGAAGTGCCGCTGTCTTTTGTAAAGAGTGATACCTAGGCCAGTGGTTTACTTATATAGCCTTTTCCTCCATTTCACAGGAAACACTCAAAGGAATTGATAATGATTTAGAAAACTTTGTAATTGTATGAAGCTTTCGCACTTGATATCTAAAGAACTTAGTGCTTCATGCCTTCTGTCCCTAGGCAAGTGCTTTTTCTTTTGTTTTGTTTTTGCCTTATTGACTTTAACGTTTGAATTTTGATTTTCTTTTGAGCGAACCATTGCTCGAAATACCTCACCACACCAAAAGCTCCTCTGAAATACCTCACCACCCCAAAAGCTCCTCTGAAATACCTCACCACCCCAAAATCTCCTCCAAAGTTCCACCACTTTGGTGGTTTTATGTAGTTTGCTTTGTGCAACATCAATAAGTATAGATTAAAAGCCTTAGTGGCAGCTGTGAGCTTGAATTGGCTGTCAGGCCAACATCTGACCATAAGGTTCTTTTTGTATCCTCACATCCAAATAGAATGTAGTTCAGATAAAAAGGAGATTTCATTTTTGTAAGCCACAGATGTTAATCCAGAGGCGAGAGCTGTGATAACTTTAGTTTGTAACCAGAGGGTGGAGGGCTATCCAATCCTAAAAGTTATAAGGTATCTTAGTAATGTCAAGAATGGGCTACGTAAGTGGAATAAAGAAAAATATTGGGATCTTAAGTGAGAGGGCCACAAAGATTTATGAGCAACTAGAGATAGTTCAGAAGATGGTGGAAGAAGGAGCTGAGGGGAGCATGGTGTATGAAAATAGAATCAGAAAGGAGCTTCAAAAGGTACTGAATTTGGGAAAATATATTGGCACAACAAATCTAAAGCCTGCTGGATCAAAGATTGTGTTTGGAACTTGAAGTACTTCCAGCAATGGCAAAGTTTAGGGAAAAGAAAAACCGGATTGAATCTCTTATTGTAGATGACCGACTTTTTGAAGAAGCTGAGGAGATTAGAGAGGTAGCTAGCAATTTTTTTGAGAACTTTCTTTCCAGTAGCAGATCAAGAGGAGGTTCTTTTGAGAGGCAGGAAGGAGGCGAGATGGTTTCCGAAGCAAAGAATAAACCACTATTAGAAGCTATATCTGTAGATGGGGTCAAAATGACTGCGATGAGTCTCGATGGTGAAGGTGCTGCAAGGCTAGATGGAGTACCTTATTACTTCAGCAGATGTGGGATTTGGTGGGCGTGGAAGTGAGTAGGTAATTATTTCCTTTTTAGAACTAGTAAACTGGTGGGAGTATTAATCATATTTTCTTGATG
The DNA here is from genome assembly GCF_008831285.2 of Nymphaea colorata. Taxonomy (NCBI): domain Eukaryota; kingdom Viridiplantae; phylum Streptophyta; class Magnoliopsida; order Nymphaeales; family Nymphaeaceae; genus Nymphaea; species Nymphaea colorata. Next base: position 24,061,792 of record NC_045144.1, on the reverse strand, counting down.
CTACTCACAAAATTTTTGGGAGCCAAAAAGATTGAAGAATTTTGACCTATTGCCATGTCTAATACTGTTTAGAAAATAATTACAAAAATAGTGGTATTAAGAATGCAATCAAATGCAATCAATACTTGTTCCTATCATTTCTGTGAACCCAATGAGCTTTTATTAAGAAAAGGTAATCCATGACCAGGTTATTATGACAAATGAGCTAGTTGATTAGTGATAGTGTTTCATAGGATTTTTTACTATGATAGTGTTTCATAGGCTTATGATAGTGTTTCATAGGATATAGCTAAGGCTTATGATAGTGTTTCATAGGATTTTTTACAGGCTGGTCTATGTTTTCTAGACTTTCATCAAACATGGACGGGGTGAATAATGAAAAGTGTCAGGGCGGCATCATTATTTGTCCTGATAAATGGTGTGGAAGGGAAGAGCATTAAATGTGGTAGGGGTCCAAGGCATGGGGACCCATTATCTCCTTACCTCTTCATAGTTGTCATGGAGTTGATTTTTAGGGAGCTCAAAATGAAGGTGGAGGAGAAGAAGATATCGATCCCAACACTTCCTTGTAATTAGCTACATTTTGAAGTTCAGTAGAAGCTCTAAGCAAACTGTTAAAGGCTTGAAATTTTTTATTGAAGAGATGGATGTTAGAGTGGGGCTTAAAGTCAATAACTCAAAATTAAAAATAATCCCCATTAATGTTCAGGACGAAAAAGCCTGGCTGCTTAGAAGGGGATTAGGATCGGAACTGACAGATTTCCTCCCACGTACCTTGGCATTCCTTTGCTGGTGGGTAACTTAGGTGTGCAAGTTTGCAGGCTTCTTATAGAAAAATTTAGCAAGAGGTTTGTTGGCTGGCAAGTGAATCACTTGTCTTTTCGTGGCTGGTGGTGTTTAATTAAACGCAACCTCGGCTCGACTGCCTCCCAGATGACTTGATCTTCCATCATGGCCTGGACCTTAATCACCCAGCTGGTGTAGTTGGTCACCGTGAGCAGCGGATATTGGAACGTCCCACTGGCGATCTCCCGCGCTGCCTTGTTTGTGATGATCGACATCGGCTTGAATCGAGAGAGCTTTGGCATACAACCTGGCTTTGATACCAAAGCAATCGGGCTCAAATGGGCGTTCAAATTGAAGAAAAACTCAGACGGAGAGGCGATCAAGCACAAGGCCAGATTAGTCGCGAAAGGCTATGTCCAGCGGCAAGGGATTGACTTCGAGGAGGTGTTTGGGCCAGTCGCCAGGCTCGACAACGTATGAGTCATCCTTGCCGTCGCAGCCAATCGTGGGTGGCAAGACCATCACCTTGACATCAAAACAGCATTCCTCAATGGCGAACTTGAGGAGGAGGTCTATGTAGCCCAGCTAGAAGGTTTTACGGTGAAGAACAAGGAGCATATGGTGCTCAAACTATGCATGGCATTGTACGGTCTCCGACAAGCACCTCGAGCTTGGAACACGCGGCTGGATCGAAAACTGAAGCACCTTGGGTTCTCAAAGTGTGCGCTGGAACAAGCCATGTGTACGAGGGGAAGAGACCACGCCGACATCATCGTTGGAGTTTATGATGATGATCTAATTGTAACAGGGGAGGATTCACAGGCGATCGCTGCATTCAAGCAGCAGATGATGGCTGAGTTCGAGATGAGCAACCTCAGCTTGCTCACCTATTACCTTGGGATTGAGGTGGCACAAGGCGAGGACAGTATCCGGATCAAGTAGACAGCCTATGCCAAGAAGGTGTTAATGCAATTTGGTATGCTTGATTGTAATCCCACAAAACTTCCCATGGAACCAAGGTCGCAGTTGCACAAGGATCCCGAAGGACAGCTGGTGGATGCAACAGAGTGTCGACGAGTTATCAGATGTCTAAGGTATCTTCTCCACACAAGACCAGATCTTTCGTATGCCATCAGTGTAGCTAGTAGAATCATGGAGAAACCGACAGTGATGCACCACAAAGCAGTGAAGTAGATTTTGTGATAGCTAAAAGGCACAATCAACTTCGGCCTTGTATACACTAGAGCAAGGGGAGAAGAGGTGATTGTTGGGTTCATGGATAGTAACTTGACGGGCGACATCGATGACTGAAAAAACACCAGTGGCATGGCATTCTATGTAAATGAAAGCCTAGTCTCATGGAACTCGCAGAAGCAGAAGACCGTTGCTCTATCTTCGTGCAAAGCTGAGTTCATGGCAGCAACTGCGGCAGCATGTCAGGCACTCTGGCTCAGAGGACTACTAGCTAAGCTAGTTGGAAAAGAGCCGCAGGTGATAAAGTTATATGTGGATAATATGTCCGCAATCACATTAATGAGGAACCTAGTTTTTCATGGACGTAGCAAACACATTGACACAAAGTTCACGTAGCAAACACATTGACACAAAGTTCCATTTCATACGCGAATGTGTTGAAAAATGACAAATTATTGTGGATTTTGTGCGAACAGATGAGCAACAAGCTGATCAGTTGACGAAGGCATTGCCGGTTACAAGGTTTTCAACAATGCGACACTTGCTAGGTGTTCGAAATCTCGAGCCACACCAGGATTTGGGGGGAGAATGTTGCTCTAACTCCTATTGTGGAGACGTTCGTGGGAACGTGTGTAACTGTGAGTGCGTGAAGGAGCTCGTGGGTACGTGAGGTCCATCGGTTCCAAATCATGGGTAGTTAAAGAAGAATGGAGAAATTGGTGGGAGTGAAAAGTGGAGACATGAGGAGAACATGCGAATGTGTGTGCGGTTCCCAAAATCAAGGGTGATGGAGAAAATGGTGCGAGACTTGAGGGCTGAAATGGAGGATATCATGGGAGTGACCAGCGGTTACTAAGTTGAGGGCTGAAATAAAGGAGATCATGGAATGACCAGCGGTTATTAGCGTGAGGATCAAGTTTTCGTTTTTCAATATATAGTTGTTAGAGAAAGTTCAATGAAGTACGCACAAAAGAAGAAAGAAATTTTTTTTCCTTAAACCTCTTCCCTCTACCCATGAAGTCCCCTCTCGTTCTTTACTCTCTCTCCTACTGTCACCTTACTCTCTCTCTCCCCTGCCATGTACTCTCTACCCTGTCGCACTCTGCATCGCTCTCCTTGGTGTGTTGCAGCCTACGGTTACCTCTCCTCATTTTGCCGTTACCAAAAGGGAGGTGATTGAGTGTGAATCAAGGGAGGGCGCCAATGTTGCTCTAACTCCTGTTGTGGAGGAGCTCGTGGAAACGTGTGTAAGTGTGAGTGCATGAAGGAGCTCGTGGGAACTCCCTCTCCTTGGTGTGTTGCTTGGTGTGTTGCAGCCTACGGTCACCTCTCCTGATTTTGCCATTACCAAAAGGGAGGTGATTGAGTGTGAATCAAGGGAGTGCACCAACACACTCTAACCATCTTCTGGCCTCACGCCTTTATTCTGCCTAAACGAGTGATTAGTCACTTGGAGAGACCCATTATGCAGTTCTTGTGGGGACGTGAGCAAGATGGGAAGAAAAGAAGGCACATGGTGGCATGGAAGACCCAGTGCAGGCCAATTGATGAGGGGGGAGTAGGGTTGAAACTGCTTGCGCTATGGAACCAAATGTTCTTATCATCACCAATAGTACACATTGTAAATCACAGGCCGAAGCTATGGTGCTGGTTCCAAAGAAGATATATGGCACGCAGTAAAAGCCTTTGGACGGTTCCTAAACCTCGGAAAGGATTACGGGGCTGGATCAGCTTGGGGTTTAGCTGGCAACTCATTGAAGATAAAGTTCGTGGTTTGCCAGCTCAGGTACGAACATCAAGTTCTAGGTGGATATTTGGTGTGGCAGTATCTTAATGCATAGGCTTTCAGGGGAGAAATATGTTGTAATATGGAGGAACCTTAATTTGAGCCTTGCTAAAGCACAGAGAAAATATATGGGGAGGAGTGGCTCAGGGCTGGGAATTGATTCTCCTTCAGAACCCACCTTATCTATTGGCGCAGTAGGACTGAAATGGAGGACTGGTGGAGGAAGTAATTCAAAAGTGGGGTGTCGAGTAATGGATTCTAAGGAGAGATGGAGGAAAAAGATTTGGAAATTGGCTCTTGCCTGATCGAGCTGGTTTGTCAACCTTGCTTTGTGAAAATATACTAAACTCCCAAGATAAATGGAAGTGAATAGGTATAAGCATAGCCGACAGCTGTGTTTTGTGCAAAATGGCGGATGAAAGTGTCAGCCACATATTCTTGAAGTGTAGAATTACAATGGGGGTAGAGTTTTTGGTGAAAAGTTTGGTAGATCTAGAATTCCTTGGTTGGGATTGATGGAACAGTTTAAATAGTGGCACAAAACCCAATTCCATGATAAATGGTTGACGAGACGCTGGAGGGTGGTTTTTCACATAGTAAGTTGGAGGGTATGGGCTGTTAGAAACTAGCTTCTACGTGACACGTGGGACGATGGAACATGGAATAGAGTAATTGATTTTATATGAAAATAATGCGGGGCTGTTTTTTGGAGAATGAAATGGAATGAGGAAGAGAAGTTGCTTGTGGGGGTGTGGACGGCCTCTAACATGACTTGTGGAGTGGAGAAAAAATTGATGATGAGACCAGCTCACACATGGAGTCAATTGGAGTTGGAAAGCTGAATAGGAAGGTGGTTGTTGTGGCCACTTGGTAAAAAATGGTGAGGCGCTCTCTTCAGAAATTATCTTTGCCACAGATTCATGACCAAGCAGAATTCCATATCTTGGAACCTGCCCTCACAAAGATGGATGTGATAGAGGGAGAGTTGATAGTGAAGTCCGATAATGCTTCATGGAAAAGAAGATTAAGGGCACTTCTAGAGGGAGGGAGGAAGTGGCATGCCAGATGGAAAGAAATAGAACAATGCCAATGGAAAGGATGTATCAAGGAAGAGATTGCTCTCATTTCCAAATGGTGGTTATTCTTTGTCTACTCACGATCACCATGTGCCATTCTTGTTAGATTCAAGTATGTTGACGGCATTTCTTCATCTAAGAGGTTACATATCCAGGGGCCCTCACATCTTTTGCAAGCCTGCGCTGAGGCCTTCACCCATGCTGGATTCTCATTGTCTCTTCTTAGTATTGCCTCACATATCGCATTGTAATCCTAAGTTAACCTATCAGGCTCTAAATTATATCACTCGCTTCAGCCCTTAAGCATCAACTTCTTCCCTTTCAATCTTCCTCGTCCTAAAGATCTGACTCCAAGATCTTGTATTCATGCTTGTCACATATTGCAACCATTTGCTTGGTTGTTTGCATGCTTCAGGATTACTTATTTTCTGTACTTTTTTGCTATTTCTTGTTTGCTTATTATTATGTCATATTTCCACGATTATAATTCAGGATCTAGGCACAGTCTTGCATGCCACCACCTACAGCAGCTTTCAATATGTATCTAGTCTCCCATGAATTTTTATATTCCAAACCTTTAGTACTCCTTTTGTTGGAAAAAGATAACCCCATTTTTGTAAGGTTCCATTTTATGCTTTTTCCGTAGAACCAGAATTTAGCAGATATTATCCAAGCTATAAAATCCAAATCTGGGGGCATATCTTTCAATAGTGGTGGTTGGAATAGAAAGCTATACGTGTGTAAAGTAAATCCTCAATTTGGAGCCGGACTCAAGGTCATTTGGTATGATTCCAAGTCGAAACTCTAAAACCTATTTTCTGCAACTTTACAGATTTTGAGAACATGTTAAAATATAGATTTCCCGAGAATTTCCTAGATTTTTTTCCTTCACTCTAACGCTATGTTTGGATGAAGAAAAAAAGAGGGGAAAGAATGGATGGAAAGGAAAAGAAAAGAAAGGGAATGGGGAGGGAAATAAGAAGAAAAGAAAGGGAATGAACATTCATTCCTTTCCCTTCCAATATCTTCATTTTTAGAGGGATTAAATTACATTAAAAATCATTTCTTTCCCTTTCATTTCCTGTCATTTTATTTGCATCCAAACATAATTATTAGTTCTCACTTTTTTTTCCCTCCATATTAATTAGTAATCCTAACACAAGAAAGACTTTATTTCTATTTCTTTCTCTCCCTCTCCCTCCATCCAAACAGGCTGTAAGACTTCAATCCTAAATCGATCATTTGGAACCTTAGTTAGGATATGTCTAGGCATACCAACTTTAATGCCATTTGCAGCCAATTAGCTTATCCGATCAAGCCCAAACGGAAAACCTATGCTATAGAAAAGTAGTTAACTAATTTCCTGCATACTTCATTTATTCGATATAGCTTTTCATATTTGCATTAGGAATAGCATGTGTAACATGTGTAACATTCATAGTCGTGTTGCCAGTGATGACAAATCTATCTCGGTGAAAAATGTCATTGGTACCACAGGTTAAGAACCACTCCCGCTATAGATATTCTTTTAGGGCGCGAAATAGTTTGGTTTTCAGTACAAAGAGTCATTCTCCAGTGCGAGCAGGAGGCATTTTACCTTTTCTATCGAGGGTTAACACTTGTGCATTTCTGCTCGTCGCCGTCGCAGCGATCACTGTCTCGTGACTTCTTCCGGCACCTCGATCATTGGTAGTGGCAGTTTTGTCATATCAAATATTGTAACTATTGGAAAATATTAAAATAGTTTGTATTGAGGTGGCCTAGCCATGTCAGTCTATCCAGTTCATATGAAGAGCAATGTATCTAAAAATTGCATCCTTACGACACAGCTACCCTTTGAATTAATGACCTATCTGCCAACCGATGCCCATTTTACTTTGGTAATTAAAACCCCACTGCATTAAGTTTCTGAACCATTAATGAGTTAGAATTGTGAAGCCATTGTTTACATTATACTGCTCTACGAATGGATTTTGTCATCCCTATACATATTAATGTTTTCTCAACGGTGCATTACCATTAGGTTGGTAGTTGAAATGAACTAACGGCGGCTCTATATGTTCAAGTTTCGGTCATTTTTAGGAGCAAGGCAACGAAATGTTGGAAGATATATTGGTCCCTTCTAAATCAGTCTTAGACATCATCACAAAACACATGTACGGTTATTATATAGCGAAAAATTTCTTGAGTATAATACAGCAAAGTTATATATACCGGGAATATCTCTGGAAAATCACGGCAAATTTTTTAAAAATTTAAAACATTTAATAAATCCTGAACATTATAAAAATAAATAAAAAATCATAAAAAATGTGAAAAAATGAGTATAAAACATGTTTTTTTCACGTTTTTTATTTTTGGCATTTTTTCATGTTTTATACCGCTGAATGTATTTTGGCGCATTATACGCACCTTTTTCAAATAAGACACATTTTCTGTGACAATGGGACTCTTAGATAACAAAAGACACTAATTATATTAAATGCAATCTACATCCACAAAATATGGATTCCATTAATTGTACTCAGTTGAAACAATAATAAAAGTGATATTACTTCCCTCGTTGTCATTGAGAGAGGAGAAAAAGGATTGCACTATGGATGCTGGTTGTAGATCAGCTGCACAACATTAAATTTCTTCCCTGTTTTCATGCATCAGAACTTAGCTCTGATACTATTCTTTTTCTTCTTGTCCTGTGTTATTTATTATACATGATATTCAGATCGTACTATTGTAGGACTTATGGGTTATTGGCCTACCATTCTTCCATTGCACAATTATGATTATATTACGAGCAATTCTAGTCATGTTCTGCAGGAAATTACTGACATATTGAAAACATTTTCCCATTAAAGATTTAGGATCTATACATTGTTGTCTTAGCATCTAAGTGCAACTACATATTGGGGATCTCTTCTGAGTCAAAAGAAATACATCTCTAGTGCTTCAGCTAAAGCTAATATGTCAAAATGCAAGTCAGTGGTGATGTCAACCATTTGGCCTTTTGCTCATCTGCCAAAACATGATGGTACTATTTTCCCTGTTTAGAACCTTTTACTGCAATCTTGTTGGAGCACTATAGTATATGCCATTCGGACCCGACTAGATATAGCCTTTGCGGTCAATATTTATGAACCGACCGATGTTTACTAGATGCATCTCAAACGCATCCTTCCATACCTTCAGGGCACTATTACCCTTGGGCTGGGTGCCCAGATAGCTTTCGGTAACATACTGTGGCAACTAATGCCCGATTTAAAGCCATGGCAGGACCTGGGGGGGGGGTGTCTATGCTTAAAGAGCTTCATGTGTAGTTCTGTGACCCACAATCTTAAGATGTGACAACCTACGGGCTACTTATCTGGCAGTCAATCCAATTTTTCATGCACGCACAAAACATATCAAGATAAACTTTCATTTTGTTCGTGAGAAAGTGGGTCTGAAGGAAATGAAAATGGAGTTTGTTTCTTCCAAAGAGCGGCTCACTGATATTCTCACCAAAGCCCTGCTGGGACCTCAGTTTCATTGCTTGAAGAATGACCTCAAGCTAGTTAATATTGAGGCTTAGCTAGAGGGGGCATGATAATGACCTGGATGTGATTGGTTTCAAGAAGAATAAAGATAATGAGAATATACCAGAGAAAATATCAGTCCATGCTAAATCATTTTTAGATAACAAAAGGAAATAAGGTGTTGACTATGTTAAATGTAAGTTAGATCCACAAAACATGGACCTTATTAACTGTTTCCAGTTGAAACGATAATAAAAGTGATACTCTCCTCTCGTTATCAGTGAAAGAGGAGGGAAGCTTGCACCGTAGATGTAGGACGCACATCAGCCGAACCACGTTAAATTTGTTCCCTATGTTCTTGCGCTTCCCCTTCTTGTGTGTTAGTTTATAGAAGGCACTTGTTAGGTGATGTAGCTGACCAGCTGGGAATAGACGAAGGTAAAAAATCTCATTTTTGTATAGTCGGGACATCTTGATGCTAAGAGAGAGGGAATCTTTTCCGACCACCACATATAACGAGAATGCAGCGAAAGGCAGGGGCAGTTCGGGACCACAACACTCTTCATATTTTGGAAAAGAAAAAAAAAGATACTTATATTTTTCAAATTTTTAATTTGACACATGTAAAGGTAACAAAAATATTTTGGCCCCTATAATAAAATTAAATAGTGCTATCGGCCTCCCTTTCTCGAAAAAAAAATTCTGACTCTAACTAGAAAAACCCATGGATGATATAAAACAAAAGTGGGAGTCAAGTCAATGGATAGAAAACGGAGATCGACATCACAACATTAGGCACATCTTTACGTACGGACACAGACATTTAACAACTGAAGCAGCATAAAAAGGAAAAACAAGAACAAAAAATAAAGCGAGGGACAAGTCTTGTCACATAAACTGCATTATTTCTTGCATATGTACCATACGACCCACAAAGTCAAGAACAGCCGTACCCTCCATACCAAGGGGCATCTTTAGGGGGGCATTTGATGCCCTGAAAATATACTGTTCACCTAGAAATATATTTCAAATTTTAAAAAAAAATTCAGTGTAACAAACGTGGAAACTTTTTTTCAACCGTTAAGGTCGATTCCGGAAACATATTTCTGAAAACATCTTTCCACCCAGCGGGGTGGAAAGATATTTCCTGGTTTTTTTTTTTTTCTGCCTGTTAAGGCAGCGTCATCGTCTTCCTCGCCTCATGCCCAGCACTGTCGTTGTCTTCCTGTCCTCACGCCCAGCATCGTCTTCCTCCAGCGGCTTGATTTGGGCATCTCCACACCAGCGGCTTGATTGGGCATCTCCTCACCAGAGCAGTGTCTAGCAGCGGAAGGGGAAAGAGGAAGAAGGAGGAAGAACGAAGGGGAAAGAGGAAGAAGGAGGAAGAACGTAGGGGAAAGAGGAAGAACGAAGGGGAAAGAGGAAGAAAGAAGGGGGAAAGTGGAAGAAGGGAACGAAGGGGAAAGAGGAAGAAGGGAAGAAAGGGGAAAGAAGATATCGCCAATCTCTCTCTCGCTTACAACCGAGAGATTTGGGTATCCTCCTGCTATCCACCATCGCCATCTTCTACGCCATCCAAGTCTATTTCCCTCTTTCTCTTCCTCCCCTCTTGTTGTTGTTCGCTGATCGATTTTTCTGTAATAGGGCTTTCTGGTTTTCCTTTCCCTTATCTTCTGGTTTTCTTTCCTTTCTTTCCCTTCTTTGTCTTGTGTGGGGTTCTCCCATTCTGTATCGAAAACGAAGATTCTCGCTTCCCCACTCGTCTGTCAGCCTTCTTAGTTGCTTGCCGTCGTCAGCGTAGTTGCTGTGAAGGGTTACAAAATGAAAATTGGTTCTGAGGGACTATGTTCAATTTGGCGTTTATTGATCTAAGAAAACATTTTTTGGTTCCGGGTGATGTTGTTCCCTTGTTTGAGACGACCATGAGGAAATCTGTGTGTTCCCTTGATTTTGCAAGCTTTTCTTGGATGGTTTAGCATATCCCATTTCTTCCCTTGATTCTGCATATCTAACTTCTCTGTGCATGTTGCATTGCATCATTATCATTTGTCAATGTTCCTATTTAAGTTTGCTTCATTTCTTCTATGTAGTAATACCCCTTCTAGTCGTTACTCTGGAATGATTGATTTTTCTGTTCATATTCTGCACATGTATTGTACACTGTTTTTCTATTCATCTCTTATCCTGACGTGTTACAAGATCACACAAGCAGACATGCTTCTGCAGCTACTTCATCAACTTGGAAAGCCAATCTGTGTTATTGGTAGAGTGCAAAAAATCCTCTGACACTTGGGAGACAAAAGTGCAAGGTGTGTTTGAGGGGATTAATGACTTCTTTTGCATATGTAGAGAAGCAGCAACTATATAACATTGAGAGTCATGTTTTTTTTTCTTATTTTAACAAGACAGTAACATTGTGTTACAGTTATCAATCAGTCCCTTGCCAGTTTCGTTGAGTAATTCTCTTTTGTGTAAAAGAACATTATATTGCCCAATCTTTGATGTAAGTGTGTTTTCCCAAATTGGAATGACGGCCAAAGAAAGGGCTGCAGACAAGTTCACTATGGCTAGTCATTTTAGCTAGCTAAAATAAAGAGGATAGTGAAAAGATTGGGCAGATTCATGTATCCATCTTGTATATAAACTGACTCACATGCATTCTTATTACAAAATTAGAGTGTATTTATGGTTCTAAGCTTGCTTTCCACTTTTGCTATTGTTTCACTTGTAAAAAAAATAGTAGCAGTCAAACAAGCAAAATAAACAATTTTATCTGCTCGTTTTGGTTAGAAGCAGTACACAAAAAATATTCCTGTCCTTTCAATTCTTTTTGCTTTGTGTCTCTTGCTGGTAAAGATGTGAACCGTGCATTTTACTTGATCAATTGCCTACTTGATCAAAAGAAATTTGGAAATATATTTCTTTATCATCAAACACAGAAATATATTTCTGGAAATATATTTCTCAGTCATCACACACACATCAAAATGGGAATCAGAAAGATTTTTCTCATTCCTTTTTTCCATAAAATATATTTCCAAAAATATATTTCCAATTACAGATTTCCATGCCATCAAAAGAAGACTAGCAAACAAATGGTCCCCTTATAAGGTCCCTAAAAATTGAGGTACTTCCGATAACTATTCCTTAGCGAATTCTATGCGGATTGGTATATTTGTTGCATGACCAATGGTTTATTCATGAACAGGCTAACAAATTGGAGATCCCACCTCTTCAAAACATCAGGTGTCTGCACCTTACCATGCACATCCCTCCAAACAATCTTTTCAAAAGCAATTCATGTCCAGAGGAAGTAAAGAAATGATAGACTTTGGCAACTGATTAGAAGGCCAAATAAACCAAGAACAGTTGTGTAGGTGTGGTTTGTTCCCATGGAAGAGAGAGAGAGAGAGAGAGAGAGATAGCGCTGGAGAGATAAATATTTAAAGAATATACTTTTTTTTCGGAATATATAAGTTGGTAATGCCACTATTACTGTGGCATAATATTTTGGAATTAATTTGACTACCGGTGGAAATCATCTTCCTAACTTTTTCTCATGCTACGGCAAGAACTTTCTCAATAATGAAGGAGAAAGACAATTATAAATAATGAAGAAATCCTTACCACCGAAAATCGTGTCCACCATTTTCCTTCTTGTTTCTTTCTTCTCTCCCTTTCATCTTAAAATAAGGGAAATATTCTAGTCTTTCGGTCTCATATCATCATTACCGTCGTACACACGTCGTAGTCATGTACGTAAGATAGAAGTTCAGCACAGTCAAAGAGGGAACGATGATTTCCGGTTGTCATTCAGTCAATGCAAATCGTACACCAAGGGTAGAGTCATTCCTTTACTACAATAAGGCCCCATTTGATTGCAGATAAGAATTTAATGTCGTAAATTTTCCATGGAAAAGAATTCTGGAAAAAATTACAGGATGAAATTTTACCCTCTTCCAATTTGAGGATCTGTTTGATTGCAGGGAAGTTTTTTGCAAGGTAAAATTAACTGTGTTTGATGCATAGGGTAGTTTTTTTGCAGGGTAAAATTAATTGAAAGCTGAAGTCACATATACCTAATGTTAACAACTTCTATTCCAGCTTTCTTTTCTGGAACATGGAAACAACAAGCATAAGTAACAATCTCCAAATTTCAACATTTCAACAATATTTCTTTGTGTAATCTCCCAATGAAGTCTACCAACCAATTTAACTAATGCGGAACACTACAAAATATGGGCCATATGGTCCTGCAACAATACTTTCTGCAGCAGAGACTCTTTTCACTTTAAACATCTCAAACACCAAGCAAATGATTGGTGTACATTTTCAGCTTTGATTCACCAAACAAGCAGTTACAGATTATAAACACTCAAGGACCGATGGAAGCACCCAACAATCAAGAAACCTGAAGGTAATCAGATGCTTCTTGAGAACAAATTAGTCATTATTGCAGGTTTTCATGGATTCAAAAAACTTGCACATGCTATCAGTTTGAAGACGACATTCAGGTTTGTTGTGTCTAGACCGAGACACAAGTAGTGAAAGGCAAATTGAAAGGCATGTGACTAGTCGCATGATTGTCTATCGCATAATCAGCCAGAAGAAAATGGAAAAAGAAGAACAGTAATTGATTCATGAGAAATCAACTATGGAACAATGGATTAACAGATGAAATGACAGAGAAATGAAGAAGAAAATAAAAATGGCCAGTTGGCAAAACACTCTTGCACAACCAAAATGGTAAAATAATTAGGATCTTTTTCCTCTTCCTTCTGACTTCCTCTATTCAAACAACCACCAACCAAATAAACAAGCCAACAGGAAAGCTACAACCATGAACACCTTTTCCTTCTATGGCCGGCAGATTGGGGAAAGAGGTAGTAATGGGGACTCACCTGGGGACATGTAGCTTCTTTCAGCCACCCCTGAATAGAGAGAGAAGAGAAAGGGATTAGGGCATCCTATAGCAGAAACAGAGGGAGAGGGGGGAGAAGCAAGGCCACCTTATCCGGATTCCACACAGTGAGGAAGAGGGCTTCGACAGAGAGGCAAATCGCTGGCTTCAACACAGGGAGGAAGATAGCTTCGCAGAGAGGAAGGGGCGAGAAAGAGAGCGAGAGAGCCTAACGGCTCTCAAAATAATCTGCGGTAAAAAGTCTGACCTCTTGAGGTCGGACTTTTTTCCGCGTTAAATTTACCTCAATCGTACACTTTTATCGGATGAAAATTTCCAGCGTTTGATGCACCGTGGGATTTCCATACACAAAAGTGAAATTTCACCCGCTCAACAGTATTTTCCCTTGCAATCAAATGGGCCTAAGTGGCCGTGGGAGGAAGCTGGTGACAACAAATCCACATTAAATATTATTGTTTTTCATAGCCCTTTAATTTCTTCATTTAATTCCATCTCCATTTCATCATCATTTTCAATGACAAGTCTATCAACTACATTTTCATTTATTCGGTGAGATCTAGCCACGGAATCGGCTGCGTAGCCCCCAATTATCATTTGACACGGCATGGACTAGTCTTCTTTATTTTCTTTTCTGCCCATCCTAATTTCTTAGGGTGCATGACTAGTGACATACTATACTACAAAGCTGCTGCACAGTGTCTCCGCCAGATGATTCTGTTCCAATGGATTTTGCAGTCGCCATTCATAAAATGAAAGGGCGACTGCATTCTCCTGTCGCCAGAATTCCAATTTGTTGTGGTGACTATGGAAGAAACATTATCTGCCACAGTTCTTCACCAATGGGCCACAATTTTAGATGTGGCCAATCAGTGTTTGCGTTGTAATGTAGGAATGACCTTCATTTCCCGTTCTGGCAAGGGAAATATTACATGAGGTGTTAGAAATGTACATTTATATGTTTGACATCTAACTAAGGTTTGAACATTATAAACACATTAAGTGGACCATGCCCAATGAGGGACGGTAGAGGGAAATAGCAATTGTGGGTCATTCTTGAAATGGAAATTAATGTTTTTATTTACTTTTGGGAATTGTCACCCTTAGTTTAGTTATGGTTTTTAGCCATTCCTCAAAATTTTCATTCGTGTTGTGCAAATTGTGCAAAATAAGAACCTTCTTATTAGCTCCAAAATCGTTAACTTGTTAGCACTATTTTTTTTGGGGTGAAGTTGAACCATCTTAATCGAGACAGAAATTACTTCTGCCACCCTAGCGTATGCAATGAACGGAAAAATGTATGAGATAACACCAAACATAAGTATGAGATAATGTTTATGAGATAACAAAAAATTTATAAGATAATGAGATAACAGACAAATGCATGAGATAATGTTAAACATAAGATAATTTTTATAAGATAATAAAATATTTATGAGGTAATGAGATAATGGACAAACGAATATATGAGATAACGCTAAACATAAGTATGAGATAACAAAAAATTTATGAGATAATATAGCTTACAGATGCTTGAGATACTACTAATATAAGTATGAGATAATGTTTATAAGATAATAAAATATTTATGATATAATGAATGGATAAGTTTATGAGATAATAAAATATTTATGATATAATGAATTGATAAATGAGATAACATTAAATATAAGTATGAGTTAATGTTTATGAGATAATGAGATAACACTATAAGTGAGACAAAAAAACAATTTTTTTTTTTTTACTGCTTAAAAGGGTATATTGGCCATAACGATATGTACATATGGACTGACAAATTTTACCTTTATCAAATCTCCAATCTTCTTTTTGTCGTTTTCGTTTTTATCCATACAAAAAGCTTTTTTTTGTATTAATCATAGACTTTTTTTGTCATAGTTAAAATGGCACATGAAATTAGATACACGCAGGGGGCGTATATAACCAGCTTTGATTTTAATCTGCTTGTCCTAAAAATCATTAAGAGTGACCATTCAATTTCTCTAAATATATATACTTCAATGTGCATATATATATATATATATATATATATATAGGAGCTTTAATTAAGCACTTCATATATATTTGACATTATTATCTATAGATATTTGATATTATATAAAACGCAATGAGAAAAAGTAAAGATAAAACAATAAGCTGGGAAATGATGAGAGTGACTATGAAGGCTGGATCATTTTGTTCACAACTCAACTGAACGATGGATTTTAGGGAAGCACAGTGCTGCAGTTGTCAAATCTGGTGGGTAAAACTAGCATGCAGGGGAGTAGTGAAACAGTGCAGGCATTAGCTCCAAAATAGTTAAGGTAGAACATCTTTCAACAAAGAGGCTTGAAGAATCTCAAGCATAGTATCAAATTCTCCAAACTTCAATACTTGCAACAACATTTACTGATATGTGCATCTGATTGATGCCCCTCTGCAACGCCATGCTTGTTTGTCAGCATAATTTACGAGCCTGACTTTTCTGAGGTTGATGATACCTTTCTGGAGGAAGGATACTGCAGCATTAGATGGTCCATGCATGCATCTTCTTAATTAACCTGATCCTAGTAATTTAGATCATGTAGTGTGGCATTGCCATTATGAAAATTAGTCACCCGCATGTTTGGCCTTGATTCAGGTGCAGTCCGTGAACGGAGCATGCCAAGCTTCAACACAAGCTCTTCTTCCTCCACAACATAGTTATTCCTTAGCCTTTTGTTCATGGCATACAGTATTCATCCACCCTTCCATAACGAGCAGACCAACTTCACCAGATTAACCTCCTCACAAGGCCTCTCAGGATCAATGGGCCTCCTTTCACAGGCCACCTTCAGGAGCAAGACACCATAAGAGTAGACATCGGAGCTTGTTGTTGACTTGCTGGTGCAGGCAAGCTCTGGCACCATGTAGTCTAAACTCATACGCGGGTTGTTTTGGGGTTGGTTCCATGGTTATAGAGCCTGGCAAGCCCAAAATCCCCCAACCTACCATTTAGATCACCATCCAACAACATATTACTGGCTTTAACATCTTTGCGCACAACCACTTTCTCCCACTCTTCGTGCAGGTACAACAGGCCAGAAGCAATTCCTTTAAGAATGTTGAACCTCTATCCCAACTGAGGCTTCTTATCCATGCATCAACAAGATAACTGTCCAGGCTCCCGTTTGGCATGCACTCACAAAACAGGAGTATTAGGAGTAGGAATCATGTGGGAATGAACAAGGAGCAGTACCTTGGAGAAAGGGAGGAGAAAAATAGAGTAAAGAAACATAGACCAAGAAAATAATGACGGTTATATGCTCTTGTATACCCAGTATATATATATATATACTGGGTATACAAGAGCATATATACCAGAGTTTGTTACACATACAGCTGTATGATACATGTATAGCACAACTATAAAGCACTTACATGCTGAGAAGTGTCTACATACAACATTCCTTACACTCCCCCTCAAGTTGGATCAAGAATGCAGAGACCCAAATTGTCTATTAGATTGTTGAACACTTCCTTGCTCACAGTTTTTGTTAATATATCAGCAAGTTGTTGTTTAGAACTTACATGTTGAGTATGGATGATGCCTAATTGTATCTTCTTTTTTATAAAGTGATAGTCTACTTCAATGTGTTTAGTCCTCTCGTGAATCACTGAGTTGTTGCCTATATGTATGGGTGTCTTGCTGTCACAAAAGAGAGTCATGGGAAATTGAACTTTTACCCCCACATCTGTTAGTAGGTATTTAATCCATTGTAATAACACACAGTTAATATCATTGCTCTATATTCACTTTCTGCACTTTATCTTGCTACCACAGTTTTTTTCCTACTCTTTCAAGAGACTAAGTTATCTCCCACAAAGCAATAATAACTTGTGGTGGACTTACAGTCACTTAAATTGCCAGCCCAATCTTAATCGGCACCCCCATATACATTGAAGTTGTTATTTCTTTTGAACATAATGCCTTTACCTCAAGTTTTATTTAAGTATTTTAAAACTCTAAACACAACTTCTAGATGAGGCTGCCTAGGACACTGCATTAACTTGTTTAACAGATTAACTGGATGAGTGATGTCAGGTCTGGTTGCCGTCAAGTATGTAAGCTTACCAATCACTCTTTGGTAGCTTTCATTTTCTGTAACATATTTTCCCCCATCGACACCTAGTTTCAGGTTTAATTCCATGGGAGTATCTGCCACCTTAGGATTCAACATTTTTGTTCCTTAAGTATGTCCCATATGTATTTTTGCTGACATACAAATATTCCATCTTATAGATGTGACACTTCCATACCAAGGAAGTAGTTTAGGATTCCCATATCCTTTATTTCAAATTGTTTGTTCAGCATCTGCTTAGTTCTGTCAACAAACTCTTTATCACTCTCTATAATTACTATGTCATCCACATAAACAGCTACCACAGTTGTTCGTCTATGTGTAACAGTAGAAAACATTTGAGTTATCAGCAGTACACATTAAAACCTCCCTCAATTAGCTTTGAGCTAGTACCAAGCCCTAGGGGACTGCTTTAATCCATAGAGTGACTTTTTCAGTTTACATACCAAGGGTTGTTTGGAACCAATTTCAATTTTGAGTCCTTGAGTTAGCTCCATGTATAACCCCATGAAGAAAGGCATTATTCACATCCATTTGCTGTAACTTCCATCTTTTCACTGCAGCCATATAAAATAACACTCTCAAAGAACTCATTTTCTCTAAAGGGGAAAATATCTTGTATTCCCTATACTTGTGTGAATCCGTTTGCTACAAGTCTTGCCTTGCATCACTCCACTTTTTTCCTATTATTGCACTTTATTTTGTTTGCCCACCTGCAACCGACTGGTATTTTGTTTTCTGAAAGTTGGACCAATTCCTAGGTTCCATTCTTTTCTAGTGCTGCAAGTTGTTCAAGCATGGCTCTGTGCCATTTCTTTTCACATTTGGCTTCATTATAGCATGGAGGTTCTACCTCTATACTTGCTCCTAGCATGTTTGTACCTGAGATTGATTTGCCACCAGTAACACTTTCTGCATTCTTCTTTGTAGTGTATAGGTGAAAATCGTTAAATCTTGCTGGTACCAATCTTACCCTTGTAGTTCTCCTCAGTCACTCAGTCATGTTTCATGGTTTTCAAAACTATATGTTTTCCTTTCTGTGTTCTGCTTCTCTCTATGCCTCATTTAGTACCAAATCTTTTATGTCCACTTCTTCATTTTCATTTATAATGGGTAGTGGAACCCTAAACTACTCCCCCTTATTGAAACCATCAACTTGTGGTTCAGAGTAGTGGCACTGATCTGTTATAAATTTAATGTCCCTTGACACATGATACCTTTTTGTCATCGGATCAAAACATCTATAGCCCTTTTTGTTATGTGAACCTCCCAAAAATATGCATTTTATAGCACATTTTGCTAGCTTGTTTTTAGCATGCTCTTGTAAATGTGCATAACATACCCAGCCAAACACTCTTAAATGCATGAGGGAGCTTGACTTATTATGTAATCTTCCAAATGGATTTTTTTCCTTTCAAATTCTTAGTTGCAGTTATGTTTATCAAATAACAAGCACGAGCAATTGCATCAGACCAAAACATAGCAGACACATTCATCTCTGAAACATGATTGATCTAGCTATGTTGAGTAGTTGTCTATTTTTTCTCTTGCTGACTCCATTCTATTGGGGTGTACCTCTACATGATATTTGATGTAAGATACCCTTTTCCTTACTATCACCGTCAAATTCTAAGTTGACATACTCACCCCCATTATCATACCTTAATTTTTTTTTTGTGATATTGTGTACTTACGAATTGATAATATTCCATAGGAAGCTATAAACACAACACTCCTCTTTTTTTCAAGAAGTAGACCCAAGTTGCTCTAGCTTATCATCAATGAATGTCACAAAGTACTTATATTCAGCATGGCCAATTACATGGGCTGGACCCCATGCATATGAGTGTATTAAGATTGAAACATGAATCAGATACACTTTCAGAGTTTGAGAAAGGCAGCTGAGTCATTTTGACCATTATACAGACCTTACAACTCTCTACCTTAGATCCTAATTGTGGAAACATGGTCATCATCACCTTATTTGATGGGTGTCCTAATCTCTCGTGCCACAGCTTCACTTCTTTTTGTAGTATTTTCTGCAGTAAATGCTATATGTGAGGCAACTTTAAGGTGCACAAGCCATATTCTTCATTGTCCTCACCAATCTTCATCTAATGTTGGCAATATAGAAGAATCACCTTCTTTTCACAAAATATCACACAACACTTTAATTCTTATGCTAACTTGCTGATAGACATTAAATTTGCTGAGCACTTAGTAACATAAAGGACTTGAATGAGCATGTTATTCTTTGTAAAACAAATTGATCTATGTCCACAAACTGAAACTGTCGAACCATCAGCAATCTGAACCGGGGATTTATTATTATGCATAATATCGAGTAATCTATGTGTGTTATTCATCATGTGATCAGTTGCCCCACTATCTAGCACCCATTTCTCAGGATTCGAGTGTGCAATAAAAGAATGAGACATTAGGAAGTTATGTTTGTCTGATTTAGAGTCTGTATTCATAGTAAGATTGGATTTTGTCACCTATCTGAGGAGTTTTGTCAACTCTATAATGTTGTCATCATGTTGGACATGCTACTGTCTAAAAAAGTGTTGGCCTCTCTCTCTCGTTCAGGTCTACTGTGTAGGTTCCAACACCTTGCCTTGGCGTGACTTGATTTCTTGCAGTAACTGCAACTGATTTGAGGCTTACCTATATCGAATGAAGATGAAGGCTTATTTTCTGCTATGAAAATTGCTTTGTCATTTTGTCTTAGAGTCAGATTTCCAGTCTTTATGTGAAATGCGACCCTCTCTTTATTTGCTGAAGGTGTCTCTTCTTTATCGCCTGACTCATTACTCATGACTTTCCTTCTTGTTTCCTCCTGGTGGGCAATAGAGCACACATTGTTAAGAGAGGGAATGGGATACATCATCAGAATCTGGCTTCTAAGATTATCAAACTCTTGTCCAAAACTGGTTAGAAGTTTAAACACCATATCTTCTTTAGCTCTTCGCTTGAGTACATCTAAATCAAGAGTCAGTGGGCCATGCTGGGCCAACTCATCCCATATAGCCTTCAGTGAACTGAAATAAGGATGAAAAGTCTTTTCTCCTTTTGTGGGTTTAACAACATCTTGTTGAAGCTGACAAACACGTTCAAGGTTTTGATGCTTGCCGTAAATCTCTACTAAAGAGTCGCAGATCTCGTCAGCAGAGTCTAGGAACAAGAATCCTTTAGCTATGCTTGAGTCCATAAAGTTCAACAACCAGGACATTACAATCCTATCATTAACAACCCAGTCCTCATAGCTAGGGTCTGTTTTTTGAGGAATCTGGATTTTTCCATTGATGTAGTGTTCGCATCCCTAAAATTACTGCTATAAAAAAGTATAGGTACACTTCAAAGACTTCCACAGAGGAGTATGATCCTGAGAAATGGATGAAAGCCATGAGATGTCCAGTTCTGGTGCTCTTCTGTCCATCATGAAGCTCCATATCAAGACATAGTGCTTGCTCACTAGCATTTGTGTGCCAAAAGAGAAGCCAAGAAACGTGTATTCATGTAGAGAACAGGGGATAGATCGATGTGATATGATATGAGCAAGCAGTTAGATTTGAGTGGGTGTGACAACGGAGCTATGGTGACATTCAGATGATTGCCGTGGCCTTCATACTCAATCCATGGTTGGATGGGTGTTTTGATGTCCACAACCACCTTTTCATTCTTGCCAAGCTCTATGTAGGAAGCAACAGATGCCGAGGTACTGGAGTTCATGCTCTTGATGTCGACACCCACATGTTTTGTATTAGTATCATTCAAATATACTTATTGAAATGTGTCAAATTCAACTGCAAATATATGATTTTTTGGGTTTCCGTCGTTCGACCAATTGATGAGACCAAGGAAGGGGCCTTCAACAGCATAGAAGTTGGTGGAGGTCTCCACGACAAAGGTGAAACCATGGCCACCTGATTGCTGGATCTCGAACATGATTTCAAACACAGGGCAAGTGCTAAAGGATTGAGTTGTGTTGGTGGCATGAGCCTGCTTGAATTGCAGCATGTTTGGGAAAAATGCCTAGCCCTTGATGCCCAGATTTGTATCTGTTAAACAAGATGTGATTGGAGAGCTCTTCAATGATATTATCCTTCCTTCTTTGTATTGAGATATCACCAACTCAGTACTTTATTTATGTTTTTTTTTTGTGTGTGGAGGATAACCTTTCTTTTCCTTTCTCTTACGTACTTGAGGTTGGTTTATTCTCCTTCTTCTTTATGGCTATATCTCTTGTCATTGTAAACTATAGAAGAAAAGATAAATGAAGAAGAGTCTCCCTTGGTCTCGTGGATATAGGCAATTTATGCCAAATCATGCCAAGATTATGTGTTGATTGCTTGCTATGTGCATGGGTGTACTCTCTTCGTCTATTTCTTCATGGTATCAAAGCCAGGTTCAGCTCATTGCGACTTAACTTTTTTTTTTCTTTTGGCATTCATGGCAGAGGCAGGCCCTTCTTTGACTAGCCGTGCTCTTCATGGTATTAGTGATCTTGGTGGTGTTGATGTTGGTAGTACAAATCCAACTGAGCCGGCTGAACAGATTGTGGTATATAACAACGTCAATGCAACCTTGAAGACCACCATTGAACCATTTAATGGGTTTAATTACTTGACATGGTCCAAGCCTGCCAAGCTCTAACTTAGCCGCTGATTTAGACTTGGTCCGTGACTGGAAGCAAGCTTAGACCACCTAAGGGAGACCCTAAACTTGAAGAATGGGAGTCAAATGAACAAACGGTTATGTCATGGTTATGAGATGGACAAGATTATTGCTCACAGTTTATTTTTCTATGAAACTACCAAAGAGGTATGGGACGCTGCCTGTCAACTCTATAGTCTTCAATTTAATATGGCGAGACATTTTCAAATATCCGAAGAGATAAATAACTTGAAGCAAGGAGATATAAACTTTGCATAGTATATAGCCCAAATGTGTGGCTTATGGGAGGAATGGGAGTCATATACTCCTTTGGGCACTGACGCAGCCACTCCTAGGCTAAATCGTGAGCATAAGAAAATATTCCAAATGCTAGCTGGGCTGCGACCAAAATATGAACAATTACGCAGCTAGGTACTTACAACACATGATCCTCTTTTTTTAAATGATATTTGCTCTATTATTATGCATGAGAGTGCAGGAGACAAGTTATGGATACCATGACAAAGGTTCAAGAACCAAATGATACTGAGGCTGCTCTAGTCTCAAAGCAAATGGAGATTGCGTTTGAATATAGCAGCTAGCAGTTCAAGAAAACACTATATTGTACCCATTGCAAAAAGGAAAACCATGCTAAAGAAAGACGCTGACAATTAACCAAAGGGAAAATTACAAATGATTGGCCTAAGGAACCTCAAGCTTACCGTGAGGAATCCCATGAAATGCAAACACTGGTTACAATAGAGAAGTTGACCAAACTACTTGAAAATTTCACTAAACTGAATGCAGGAGGGTTTGGCTACTAGAGAAGGTACCGAAGGTCCAGGTATATGTGGCTTTCTTTCTCAGTTTGAAAATAAGTGTTGGATAATAGATTCAGGAGCATCTGACCATATGACTAGTGATAAAAATGTTGTTAATAATGTTAAATCTTGTTCAGATGCTAGACCTATCACTATGGCTAATGGTAGCAAGATTAATGTTGCTGGAAGAGAGAAGTTAAATTTTTTAGTATAACTGACCTAATGGTAACAAGATTAATGTTGCTATACCTGATCTAACCTTAGACATTATGTCTGTTAGTGGAATTGCAAAAGAGTATAACTGAAAGGTGATCTTTTCATCTTCTAAGGTGGTGTTTTTGGATGGGATCATGAGGGACGTGTTTGCATCCCCAAAAATGGTTTTTGGTTTTTGGAGTGCTCCAAAAAATGGGGTTTTATTTTGAAATGAGAGAGAAAGGAACTACCTGTCGGTACGAGGATTGATTGTTCCCAGTGCCTTTACTGGGGCTAACCAATCCAAGGGCTATGTTTATTCTTGATGCATCTCATTTTTGCTTGAACATCTCTTTATTCTAAATGTGGTATAGTGTTTGAGAAAATGTTGAAGATTTGGTGTTTCAAATTTTTGAAAAAGTTTTGAAGAATCATTTGAGAGTGTAGAATATTTTGATTTGAAAAAGTTTGAATGGAGAAATCTATACAAATATGATAGTAAACCTTTGAAGATCACTTTTGAAGTCAATTTAGTGTTCTTTCAAGACTTTAAGTGAGTCTGAGATTTTGCTGTAATTCGATTGCTACCCATTTAGAGCTTCATATCAGCCACTCTCGGATATCACAGCATGGAGGTGGAGTGGAGGCTAGACCGCCTGGTCTAGGATGCCTGGTCTTCTAGTAAGATCTGGCGAGAGTGATTGTGGATCTCGGCAATAGAAGTGGATGGAGTGTGGCTGCTGCAGGCCTCGGTCGGCCGAGAGAGGCAGCAAAGTGATGGAGGAGCGCACGAATGGAGGCAGGGGCTCGGACCACCTGGCCGAGGTCACCTTGGTGCCTAGGAAGATGTCGGGAGATGGTTGCAGCGAGGGAGGCTGCAAGATGTCTTACTTGCTGTAGTAGAGATGCTAACTTGATCACGTGCAATCCTTGGAGATGAACCTAGCTAATGGACTCCAAGGGGTCAAACCGAGCCCGGAACAAGGAGTGAGCTCGGAGTGGGATTAGGTAGGCTCGATTTGGGTTAGGTTGTATAGAGCCGGGAGATGGAGATTAATTGCTAAGGGGTTGGTTATGGCTTAGAGATAGACTAAGGGTCAGGCGTATGATGGTGGAGGGTTAATCCTAAGAGAGAGTGAAATTAAGGCAGGGTGAGATGGCTCCTCATGATGAGAGGTGGCTCTTAATGAGTCTGGTCGGTTATGAGGATGTGTTACACCAAGAGAGGAAGCGAAGGGTTATGCGATTTCCATTGGGAGGTTGTGAACGTGTGGCTTGGGTAATGATGGAGTAGGGAGGTATTAAAATGGTCTAATGATGAAGGGGAGAGGTGGCAGCTAGGAATTAATCTCTTGAGCTCATGGGTTGGCTTTAGGGACGGTTACAAGAAGAAAGGGAGGCCAACGGGTAGAGGAGGTGAAGGATGCGAGTGAAGGGGGTGAACCGTTGTGGCTGGAGTGTAATGATGAGGAGGACACTTGGCGAGGGATGAAATTAACTTACCTTTATGTGTGGCCAAGTGTGGAGCTCTTTAAAATGAGAAGCGTTATATAATGCTTGAACTAATGAAGGGAAGCCGAAGGGAAAGAAGAGGAGTGAGCGTCACGGGTCTGGACTCTTTAACGCTATTCCCTTGAGTTTACCAAACTGCCCTTTTCAATTAAGCCAGTAATCAATTAGTCAATTAATGACCATGGGCAAACTTGGAATTGGTGGAAAAGATTGGATGCCGATCGGATTTCGCCGGAGTTAGTGCTGCGTTGAGTATTTGCGGTGGCAGAAATGGATTTCCGATCGTTGGCTAGAACTCACTCAATTCTCATCCGAATTGGTTGAAACTTGGACAAATTGCAGCTAAGATCTAGGCGATCTTAACTGAGCCAACGAGAGAGTGAAAACTGTCTTGACCTTGCTCAGAATTGATCTAAAACTTCCTCCCAATTTGCTGTTCTATTCCTGCTATTCTGTGTATGATATTGCGCACGATTTGGGAAAGACGAGCAGGGAACAAATCTCCTTCCTCGACAGCAACTCAAGTACAATGCTGGATTGATTGCTGCTGTCGTGGATGAGTTTTCAAGGGGATTAACCAGTCAAATTCGCTGAAATCCTATTGGCCGTCTACCAATGGAATTCCGACGAGCTCTTTCAGTCTCTCACCTTGAAAATCAGTCCTCTAAGAGCTAGCGTCGATCCTCCTTTCCGGCGCTCTTTCTCTCTGTTTTTAATAGAGATCAAGGGGCCTACTAGGGACGATTTCAGCTAGTCCTCTACTCTGCTCAAGTAGGGAAGGAGCCGGGAGATTAACGGCACCTACCTCTTCTCTTTCAGCCGGAGTCTTGTGCTTGGGTACTAGGTGACTAGAGCCACGAGTCGCTCTCCTCCAAGCCTTCCCGATTATCTTCTCGAGCCTCTAACTCCTTCAGGGATGAAGAAGTTGCACAGTGAGAAGATGGCGATTCAGTCGGGGAATTTGTGCGTAGGAAGAAGGTGCTCCAAGAGGATTTCCGATGGCTTCAAGGAACGTCTTCAAACCTGTTTTGCTTCAACCAGAGCCACGGGTTGGAGCCTTTGGATTCCGATCACCGGTGGTAAGACGATGAAGGAAAGAGAGAGGCGAGAGCCAATTCACACGAAAAAACTCAACTTTTAATTCTTGATTGCATAATGAAAAAAGACTTACAAAGGAGTTTAAGTACTTGAAATAAAACCGGTTCTTAACATGAGAACCGAGACACTTGCTGAAATGAAACGACTCAACTATAAAGCAAAAGCATAAAAGGAGACCGAGACGAGACGTCTCGAATGTTTAGTGAGTTTGGCCTCTCCCTCACGGGTTCAGCCATATAACTTGCCTAAGTTAGGCCTTAAGCTTGCCACGCGTGGACTGGGTCAGGACTAGACTCAGGGTTCGAACTCGCTATAACCGGATCTAGGTCTAGTTCCCGTGCCTGGTTTGCCTTGAAGTCTTCAGCCCGCTGCCCGCGCTCCGCTGATGATGCTCCGCCCACACCGCCCGCTGCATCAACTTCAAGTTCTATGTTAGCCTCCCTTAGCTCATCTATGTTTTTCATCATGTTGGCCGATGGTGCTTGACTCTCTTGGCCTTGCTTGGCCGTGTTGGCCCTAGTTCTCGGCCTCCTGGTGGGAAGGTCTGCATCAGATCCTCCCTCCTTACCTCGAGCTTGCCTCCAAGCTCGTGCAGTGGGAAAGCGATTAACTATCTGCTCAAATTCTTCCCACGAAGTGCCGTTGTCTGGTCCTTCCCATTCAACCATAACTTCATGACAAAGTCTACCATTCCGATGAACATGTCTATGTTTAAGAATTCGGTATGGTGTTGGTTGTCGTTGGCTCGAAATTTGTTCAATCTGCCTTGGCTCCTCCCCAACGTGCGGTTTCATCCGAGAAACATGAAAGACTGGATAGACTAAGGCCGTTTGTGGGAGGCCTAATCTGTAAGCTGCTTTCTCAATCTTTTGTAGCACTGAGAATGGCCCAAAAAACCTTGGTAAAAGCTTAGAGTAAAGCTGCCCTAAGAGAGACTTTTGCCTCATATGTAATCTTTTAAGCCATACATAGTCTCCTACCATAAATTCACGATCCTTCCTGCCCTTGTCATATGTCTGTTTCATTCGATTTTGGGCTTTGATGATATTCTTCTTGAGTGACTCTAGCACCTCTTCCCTTGTGCATAGCTCACAATCAACCTTATCTTCCTTTGCCGTGCCTTCTTCATATTTTGGAATTGTTGGGGGGGGGGGGGGGGGGGGGATTTCGTAGAGAGCTTCGTATGGAGTGGTCTGAGTAGACGAGTGCCAACTCGTATTGTAGGACCATTCGGCCCATGACAGATACTTTACCCAAGAGTTGGGTCTTTCTCCTGCAAAGCAACGGAGATATGTTTCTAAAGAACGGTTGACCACTTCACTTTGCCCATCGGTCTGAGGATGGTGGGCAGTACTGAATTGGATTGTTGTCCCCATCTGCTTCATATATTCTCTCCAAAATTCACTCATGAAATATTCTCTCCAAAATTCACTCATGAAGATTGAATCTCTATCGCAGACTATTGTCTGAGGCATGCCATGTACTTAGTAGCCACCATCTGTCCATGATATTTCTTAGGCAAGGGGACGAAGTGGCTATACTTTGTTAACCTGTCGACCACCACGAGTATGGCTTCCTTGTTTTCTGATCGTGGAAGGGCATCTATGAAATCCATGGTGACATCAGTCCATGGCTTTTCTGGCACTGGTAAGGGATTTAGATGGCCCAGAGGCTTAATTCCCTCATACTTTTCACGTTGGCAAATTTGACACTGTTTAACATAATCCCTCACGTTTGCCTTCATTCCGGTCCACCAAAATTGAGCCTTCACTTGATGGAGTGTTTTGACTACTTCTTCATGGCCTGCTGATGGAGTGGAATGAAAATGTTGTAGTAATTCTTGCTTTAGGGCCGATTTAGGTGGAACCACCGTGCGGTTCTTTCTCATAAGTAATTTGCCTTGATGTATAATTGTTTTTTGATGATATTTGTGTCTTCTTTATTCTTATTAGCTATTTGTCCATATTGGTCCTATATTTTCACTTGCAATTTGACACTGTTTAACATAATCCTCACGTTTGCCTTCATTCCGGTCCACCAAAATTGAGCCTTCACTGATGGAGTGTTTGACTACTTCTTCATGGCCTGCTGATGGAGTGGAATGAAAATGTTGTAGTAATTCTTGCTTTAGGGCCGATTTAGGTGGAACCACCGTGCGGTTCTTTCTCATAAGTAATTTGCCCTTGATGGTATAATGGGGAATGGTCCCCGTTTTTTGAGTGATGGAGGCTTTGATGAGCCTCAACCCTTCGTCCTCTAGTTGCTTATTAGCTATTTGGTCCCATAAATTGGTCCCTATGATTGAAAGTGTCAAGAATTGTTCGCCCAACCTTGATAGTGCATCTGCCGTGGTATTGTCTAGCCCTTTCTTATACTCGATTTCAAAATCGTATCCAAGGAGTTTGGCCAACCACCTTTGTTGTATTGGTGTTGAAACTCATTGTTTGAGCATGTATTTAAGGCTGTTCTGATCTGTCTTCACGATGAATCTTCGGCCTATGAGGTAAGGCCTCCATTTCTCAACTGACAACACTATGGCAAGAAGTTCTTTCTCGTATGTCGATAACGGTTTGGCCCGATTAGTGAGGGCCTTTGACATATATGCTATAGGGTAATTTTCTTGGCTAAGGACAGCTCATATGCCAATGTCACAAGCATCCATTTCAATAGTGAAAGGCTTGCTAAAATCGGGCAAGGTGAGAACAGGTGCTGTCATGAGTGCCGATTTCAATTTCTCAAATGCCTCTCTTGCTTTGTCTGACCAAGCGAATGCTCCTTTCTTAGTCATTTGGGTTAATGGGGCGGCTATGAGCCCGTAGCCTTGAATGAATCTTCTATAATATCCGGTTAACCCAAGAAATCCATGGAGGCTTTTCAAGTCTTTAGGCAAAGGCCAGTTGTTCATTGCCTCTAATTTTTTAGGGTCTGCTTTTACCCCTTCTTTGGATACTATGTGCCCAAGATATCCGATTGAGGGTTGCCCAAAGCTGCATTTTGACCTCTTAGCATAAAGACGATGTTCCCTCAAAATTTGTAAGGCCGTGGCCAAGTGGGCAGCATGTTGCTCTACTGACTGGCTATATACAAGAATGTCATCAAAGAATACCAAGATGAAGTTTCTAAGATACCTCTTGAAAACATCATTCATGCACCTCTAGAATGTGGCGGGTGCATTGGTTAAGCCAAAAGGCATCACCAAGAACTCATAGTGTCCATCATGAGTTCTAAAAGCTGTTTTTGGAATGTCTTCATCGTGCATTCTAATCTGGTGGTAGCCTGCCCGTAGGTCTATTTTGGAAAACACAGAGGCACCGGTTAACTCATCTAGAAGTTCGTCGATTACCGGTATTGGATGCCGGTCCTTCACGGTTGCCTCATTTAGTGCTCTATAGTCTACGCAGAAGCGCCATGTGTTATCTTTCTTTTTAACTAGTAAGACTGGCGATGAGAAAGGACTGCAGCTAGGGCGTATGATACCACCCTCTATCATTTCCTTAACCAATTTTTCAATTTCTGCTTTTTGGTGATGACCATAACGATAAGGCCGAACATTGACAGGTTCGGCGCCCTGATTCATGATGATTCTATGGTCATAAGCTCGACGTGGAGGAAGTCCCTTTGGTTCCTCAAAGAGATCTGAAAATTGTTCAAGCACGTGTTGAACCTCGGCTGGTATATTTTCTTCTTGCTCATCTTTGGCTGGTATGACCATGGCCATAGTAACAACCCAAAACGCTGGTTGTTGGGCGACTAGAGCTTTAAGTGCTGCCTTTGGTTCAACGTTGGTATTTACTGCCTTTAGGTTGACGTTTTGGTCACCTCCCTCCTTAGCAAAAGACATACTCATGTCTTTGAAATTCCAAGAGATGTCCCCTAGAATCTCTAGCCATTGTACCCCCAATACCACATCGACACCACCGATGGGGAGTACTAAAAGATCGACCGTGAATGGTACCTTTTGCATGCATAGTAGGACGCCTTTGCATTTTTGTGTGCATACGAGTTTGGACCCATCTCCTACCATGACTGAGATTGGCTGTTGTTCTTCTAGTGGGCACCCAACTGCTTGAGCTGCCTCTTCACTAACAAAATTGTGTGTAGCACCCGAGTCTAGGAGTACTACTACTTATGCTTTCCAATCTTACCAACAACTCTCATGGCATTCGGTCTTTTTGGGTCTGTCAAGGCATGACATGTCCCTTCAATAGTCTCAGATGCATTGGTATCAGTCTTGGCCTCATTCGGACTAGGTGGATTTGTGTCTTGGCTAGACTTTTCTTCTTCTTCATCGCTTTCATCAATGACTTCAAAAACTTGAAGATTTTTGCACTTGTGAGTACGACTCCATGGTTCCTTACAATTGAAACATTGATTGTGTTTTTATCATTTGTTCCCTCTCTTGCCTAGTTATGTAAGTGGTAGGCACTCAACCACGGTAGAGGGGTTTTTGTTCTTCTCTTTTGTAGGGCATAGGCTTCTTGGTGGTAGCCCTTTGTACTTGGTTGGCTCGTTGCCCTTGTAGGGTTTTCGTAAGGCATTCTTGCGCCTATTTCTCTCTTCTACTGCTCGAGCCTCGGCGAAACATTCAACCAAATCGGTGTATTTTCTTCGCTGTACGTCTATCTTGACTTCTTCTTTGAGGCCGCCAATGTAGGCACCAATTAGTGACTTGGTGGTCCAATCAACCATGGATGAAAGGCTTTCAAATTTGCTTTGGTACTCTCGGACTGAGGACATTTGTACCAAATCTTTAAGTTCTATGTCAAAGTCTGTGTAGGCTGAATCACCAAATCGTGTTTGCAAACCCTCACTGAAATTTTCCCAAGTGATGTTGGGCTGATGGGTTTGAACCAACGATACCACTTCATAGCTTCTCCATCGAAGTTGAGGATAGCTGTGGTAACCCATTCATTTTCCGGAACGCTATGACAATCAAAATACTCTTCAACCTTGAAGAGCCAATCTTTGGCATCAACCCCTGTGAAACGTGGGAAGTCAATCTTAACGGTTGGGGTTCTTCTTCTTGGCTGAGTTTGGTTGCGTCTGCCTCTAAAGGGTTCTCCGTCAATAAACACCATATCCTCATCTTCCTCACTTTCATCTTTGCCCTGGTTCTTACTAAAATGCTGGTTTTGGGGCGCTTGTTGCTGGCTGCTAGAGCCGAACCTAAAATGGAAATCGGGCCCATGTGGGTGTCCCTTGCTTCCTTGGCCTTCAGGTTGCTTGGTGCCATTATGGCCGAAGTGATCTAACTGGTTAAAACTGCTGGAAAAAGGTGGGACAAATTGGTTGTTCATTGGCACCTTGCCTTTGTCCTGGTTTGGAGTGGGGCCTTGTGTGGTTCGGTCAAATTGTTCCATTCTTTTCATCAAAGCGTTTTGGCCAGCAATCAAGGAGTTCATCATCTGCTTCATCATGTCCCATTCATCAAGTTTACTAAGGGACTTCTTGTACTCGTGTAGTTCATGATGCATTTGGTTCATGCTGGACTCAAGGGAATTCACTCGGCCTTGGTGTAAGGCTTCCATATCAAGTAAGTTGGATTCAATTTGTTCTTCTCGGCTGGAAGTCTCAACTTCTTGCTCGGGAGAATCATGGACAGTGGGTTTGGCCTTCTTCCCCATTGAAATTTCTGCTCTTAGTCCTGTCGCACGGCTGATCCAAGAATCAACGATCTGCTGCTACCGCTAACGACTGAAGAGGAAACCTCTTGTTAGTGGGCTGGTTGCTAGAAATTCTTCAGAAAACCAGTGCTGCTTGTAAATTCAATAACTTCACTTCCAGAACTCTAAAAATCGTGAAACTTGGTTGAAAAATACTAGACACGCTAGGGAATCCAATGGCACCAAGTTTAGTTTCTAATCCTCCCCAATCTAAGTCGATCTGCCTAGAAAGTCACGCCTGACCTCGTTTGTCAAGCTTGTCGCTCGTTCTTCAGCCGCGCAGGAAACTTCCAGTGACAGGGGTCCACTCAAAAAATCACAACTTTTCAACCGTAACTCCAAAAAATCTGAAATTTTAACTGGAGATACCTGAAAAGTAGGCGCTTCCAACAAGCCTAAACTCAGCCAATTCCAATGCCAGAGGTGACAGCGCCGGCCACCGGAATACGGCGTAGTTTCTGGTCTTTCAGAAACTGTAATATGCTTGCTGTGAATGTGCAATTTGGCCTCTGCTGCGCCAATTTAACTCCGTTTCTCACGACATTTGGACAAAATGTCTCCGAAATATTTACGAACAGGTTGGTAGGAAGCCTGCTCACAAATCACCAAAACTTTGCCTGATATACTTGTTTGATTGGTCTGGACTGTTCTCACTTTTCTTCAGACAGCTGCTACTCTAACACTACCAGCTATGAATTCCGAGTGTAAACTTCCAAAACTCCACTTAAATCTGATATAACCTTCTGCCAAACTGAAAAATCCTCCGCTATACTCAGAAAACCCAACTGAAATATACCACTGGCTGCTGCAAGTGTGCTCTGATACCAACTGGTGAGAACCTAGATCCGGCTAGCGATTTCTACGCCCGAGAATAGATCCCAAGTCCAGGATCAACTCGCGGGAGCCTAAAGTCCAAACTTAAGCAAATTATACTTACAAAACTTTTCCCGCCGGACAGCAACCCCGGCTTAATAGTACCCTGGGTATAAGATACAAGCATGTTTTCCCTGACCCAAGTCTTCAATCCTATTACAAAATTGAGGGGATTAAGGTTTGTACAAACGTGAGCGATACAGATGTAACTCTCACAACTCACTCATCATTCATTAATAAACCATTCATACGATCCCTAAGAACGGCCAAACCATGCCCTTTCCCTTTGGTGGTCTAGCTACTCGCAGCCGTGTCCTTGGCAAGGTGCCTTGGAGGGACCACCGACAATAGGAAATGGCTAGAGTCTGCCTTAGAAAGCAAATGCACCCAATAACCCCGTTCTATAGGATGTTTAGAAGTTACCTAGCTTATGAGACATCGGCTTAAACAGCAATAGGATCCGAGAGAAAACCAGTGGCTCAGCCACTCTCGGATATCACAGCAAGGAGGTGGAGTGGAGGCTAGACCCGCCTGGTCTAGGACGCCTGGTCTTCTAGTAAGATCTGGCCGAGAGTGGTTGTGGATCTCGGCAATAGAAGTGGATGGAGTGTGGCTGCTGCAGGCCTCGGTCGGCCGAGAGAGGCAGCAAAGTGATGGAGGAGCGCACGAATGGAGGCAGCCGGCCCACCTGGCCGAGGTCACCTTGGCGCCTAGGAAGATGTCAGGAGATGGTTGCAGCGAGGGAGGCTGCAAGATGTCTTGCTGTAGTAGAGATGCTAACTTGATCACGTGCAATCCTTGGAGATGAACTAGCTAATGGACTCCAAGGGGTCAAACCGAGCCCGGAACAAGGAGTGAGCTCGGAGTGGGATTAGGTAGGCTCGATTTGGGTTAGGTTGTATAGAGCCGGGAGATGGAGATTAATTGCTAAGGGGTTGTTATGTCTTAGAGATAGACTAAGGGTCAGGCGTATGATGGTGGAGGGTTAATCCTAAGAGAGAGTGAAATTAAGGCAGGGTGAGATGGCTCCTCATGATGAGAGGTGGCTCTTAATGAGTCTGGTCGGTTATGAGGATGTGTTACACCAAGAGAGGAAGCCAAGGGTTATGCGATTTCCATTGGGAGGTTGTGAACGTATGGCTTGGGTAATGATGGAGTGGGAGGTATTAAAATGGTCTAATGATGAAGGGGAGAGGTGGCAGCTAGGAATTAATCTCTTGAGCTCATGGGTTGGCTTTAGGGACGGTTACAAGAAGAAAGGGAGGCCAACGGTAGAGGAGGTGAAGGATGCGAGTGAAGGGGGTGAACCGTTGTGGCTGGAGTGTAATGATGAGGAGGACACTTGGCGAGGGATGAAATTAACTTACCTTTATGCGTGGCCAAGTGTGGAGCTCTTTAAAATGAGAAGCGTTATATAACGCTTGAACTAATGAAGGGAAGCCGAAGGGAAAGAAGAGGAGTGAGTGCCACGGGTTCGGACTCTTTAACGCTATTCCCTTGAGTTTACCAAACTGCCCTTTTCAAATAATCCAGTAATCAATTAGTCAATTAATGACCATGGGCAAACTTGGAATTGGCGGAAAAGATTGGACGCCGATGGATTTAGCCGGAGTTATTGCAGCGTTGAGTATTTCCGGTGGCAGAAATGGATTTTCGATCGTTGGCTAGAACTCACTCAATTCTCATCCGAATTGGTTGAAACTTGGACAAATTGCAGCTAAGATCTGGGCGATCTTAACTGAGCCAACGAGAGAGTGAAAACTGCCTTGACCTTGCTCAGAATTGATCTGAAACTTCCTCCCAATTTGCTGTTCTATTCCTGCTATTCTGTGTATGATATTGCGCACGATTTGGGAAAGACGAGCAGGGAACAAATCTCCTTCCTCGACAGCAACTCAAGTACGATGCTGGATTGATTGCTGCTGTCGTGGACGAGTTTTCAAGGGGATTAACCAGTCAATTTCGCTGAAATCCTATTGGCCGTCTACCAATGGAATTCCGACGAGCTCTTTCGGTCTCTCACCTTGAAAATCAGTCCTCTAAGAGCTAGCGTCGATCCTCCTTTCCGGCGCTCTTTCTGTCTGTTTTTAACAGAGATCAAGGGGCCTACTAGAGCATTTCAACTAGTCCTTGCTCTGCTCAGTAGGGAAGGAGCCGGGAGATTAACGGCACCTACCTCTTCTCTTGCAGCCGGAGTCTTGTGCTTGGGTACTAGGCGACTAGAGCCACGAGCGCTCTCCTCCAAGCCTTCCCGATTATCTTCTCGAGCCTCTAACTCCTTCCGGGGATGAAGAAGTTGCACAGTGAGAAGATGGCGATTCAGTCGGGGAATTTGTGAGTAGGAAAAAGGTGCTCCAAGAGGATTTCCGATGGCCTCAAGGAACGTCTTCAAACCTGTTTTGCTTCAACCAGAGCCACGGTTCGAGCCTTTGGATTCCGATCACCGGCGGTAAGATGATGAAGGAAAGAGAGAGGCGAGAGCCAATTCACATGAAAAAACTCAACTTCTAATTCTTGATTGCATAATGAAAAAAGACTTACAAAAGAGTTTAAGTACTTGAAATAAAACGGTTCTTAACATGAGAACCGAGGCACTTGCTGAAATGAAACGACTCAACTATAAAGCAAAAGCATAAAAGGAGACCGAGACGAGACGTCTCGAATGTTTAGTGAGTTTGGCCTCTCCCTCACGGGTTCAGCCATATAACTTGCCTAAGTTAGGCCTTAGGCTTGCCACGCGTGGACTGGGTCAGGACTAGACTCAGGGTTCAAACTCGCTGTAGCCGGATCTAGGTCTAGTTCCCGTGCCTGTTCTACCTTGAAGTCTTCAGCCCGCTGCCCGTGCCCCGCTGATGATGCTCCGCCCACACCGCCCGCTGCATCAACTTGAAGTTCTATGTTAGCCTCCCTTAGCTCATCTATGCTTTTCATCATGTTGGCCGATGGTGCTTGACTCTCTTGGCCTTGCTTGGCGTGCTGGCCCTAGTTCTCAGCCTCCTGGTGGGAAGGTCTGCATCACATTCTTACCATCACATGCATCTAAATGGTTTTTGAAAATGGAATGAGATTGTAGACCATCAAGTATTGATTCCAATATTGGGTCATTATTTGATTTCTGGTCTTGGTTAAGTCGCAAATGAAAGAACTTGGGAAAAAACTATTCAAAATAATGGAAAGGAGAAAAGACTTTAATCAAGAGGAATAGAGAAAGAGAGAGAGAGAGACAGAGAGAGAGATTTTAATATCATAAAATAAAAGATTTTTAATAAGAAAGATAGAGAGGTACGTATACATACATAATATATATATATATATATATATATATATATATATATATATATATGTTTTTTGTGTGTATATATATTTGCATATAAAAGTTTGTGAAAAGAAAGTAATAACTCAAATGGAGTGGGAGAAGAAGATTTAGAAAAAGAGAGAGAGAGACTTTAGAGAAAAAGAGATTTTCAGAGAAAAGGAAATTCTAGAGGGAGATTCTAGAGAAAGAGAGAAAGAGAGAGAAAGAGAGAGATACATATATATATTCATATGAACGTGTTTGAGGATTTGTAAAAGAACATGTTAAATCATAAAGAGTAATAGTTATGTGCACATATACGTATATAACATGTATATATGCATATGCTTTCATGAGAGTTGAAATCAAGAAATAATTCAAAATATCCGACTTCAATTTTTTCTATGTAGACCGAGAGGAACTTGGGCTCATGCAAGAGCCTAGGCTAAATATCCAAGGCCTCATTAAAGAGGGTTCTTGCATTCGAAAATCTTTTGAAAATATGATTCTAACTATTCTTATACATGAAAAATAAAACCATGATTGTTTGTTACAAGTGAATATATCTTTTCCACCATTGGGTATGGAAGAAAATCAAGCAATGTAATAAAGTACTCATTGGGGTTCCTAGTCGGGTGATTAAGAGAGAAACTAAACATGAGAATGCATTTTAACATGTACATATTCGTAAAAGGTTTTCCTGGGTTGGACAAATCCCAACCTCAAAAATCAACATAACAAGGAAAATATCCCAACCCAGACACTCATTTTCGCCATGCATTTGCTTATTAATTAAGAAAAATTAATCTTTCACACAAGGACATCATCTCAAGCACAAATGATGAATAAAGCAACATAACAAGCATATTTTTAGGAATAAATAAAGAAATAAAATTTATTTCGCCTTGCTCATTCTCTAGGTGCACTCAAGAGTAGCTTCTGACTCCGGATAGGAAGTCCTTAAAGCTTTCTTGCACGGCCATAGGGAGGAGAAACAAAAAATAAAAATAAAAAAAAGATACATACCTCTAATATCTTCTCATGTTCTCTTGAAGAGTTGGAACTTGGAGGAGGAGAAGAAGAAGAAAAAGAAGAGAGAAATGGAGAAGAGGAGTCAAATAAAACTCTAAATCTTCAAGTGAAGAAACATTAGAAATTCTCCAAGAGTTTACCCATGCCCAAGAGAGAAGATTGTGGGGGTATTTAGGAGGAGTTTTGGAGTCAAAACTCAAAATTTGATTTTTTTTTAATTTAACAAAATTTTCATGCGAATTTCAAGTATTTTTGAATAATTTTTAATTTTCTTTTTTAAATAGGATTTGACTAAGTGGAATTGGCCATTAGCCCTGCAAAACCCTTTGGGGTGTGTGCAGGGTTAATGCCCACCCAGCAATACCAAAATTTACCCACAAGGGGTGGTTTTTGATTAGGAAAGGGGTCTCTACAGTGTGCAAGCCCAGTCTTAACATGGCAGCACACGATGCTCTGTTGCGCGATTCGCGTGAAGGCGCCCTCACGCACAACCGTGCGTCCCGAGTTTGCGCACCTCTCTGGCCCTGCTGCATTTTGTTTACATAAAGGGGGGCGAAACGACCCTCTCATTGTCTCATATGAACCAATAAGCGGTGCATTTCACCACAATAACCTCCCGGGATTGTTCAAATAATAAAAATAATAAAAAGAACGTGAAAATCATATTTTAGATATATATTTAAAAGGGGTAAAAATACGGAGTCAACTCTGTTTTGAATGATTCCGGGCTTGTTTTAGATTGGGTTCAATTTGGTCACCGACGCATTCTACTGAGTGTTTTAAGCTCAAAACACATTTTTGGTGCAAGGATGAGACATAAAATAGAGGGAAGGTTTGTGCATGCGTGCATGGTGCTCGATAGCATCAAAATTTTGTCATTTTGATCTCAGCTTTAGATTTTGAGTATGAAATGCTCAATTTGTATCTACACTTGGGTTTAGGGTCTGTAAATTTAAACCCAAATAACTAAGAATTTCATTTGGGTGAAAATAAAATACAGCCTTTTTGTGAAAAAATTTGGGGTGATAACTACATGATCGGTGAAGGATCAGAATTCAGGGTCTTTACTACTTAGATAGTGGAAATAAAGTGTTTACTGCCAAGAAAAATAAAAATGAGGAGGAGATGTAGCATGCAAGACTTGGCCACCCGTCAAACAATGTGCTGAAAATCTTCAAACTGAGATTAACTTTTGGATATAATGCATTCGAAATCTGTCGGTACGCTAAGTTTACGTGGCTGCCTTACTCTTTGTCAAAAAGTTTATCCAAAGAACCTTTTCCTTGATTCATTCTAATGTATGAGGGCCAACACTAGTTGATTGTACAATGGATTTAAGTATTATTTATCATTCATAGATGATTATTCTAAGGTTGGTTGGGTTGCTTCTTAAAGGCAAAATTTGAAATGTTTTCTAAGTTCTAAAGTTTCTATAACATGTTTGATACTAAGTTTGGAGTAGAAATTAAGACTCTTAAAATAGATAATAGAACAGAGTATGTGAATAAAAAATTTGCTTGTTTTACCAACCAAATGGGAATAGACCACCAAACGTCATGCAGAGATACTCCTCAGCAAAATGGGGTGTTTGAACGAAGAAACAGACACTTACTTGAAGTGACATGAGCTCTTATTTTTGTAGGGTGATTTTGAAGAAAAAGTATACATGAGGGTGCCTCAAGACTTGGAGTATAAAAAAAAAGGTGATGTAGTGTATAAACTCAAGAAATCAATATATGGGCTCAAGCAATTCCCTCGGGCAAGGTATTCTAAGTTGAGTTCTACCTTGATGGAATTCAGAGGCAAGCAAAGTGTCTCTGACAATTCCCTATTCATCCTTCGAAGAAATCAAGAAATGGCTCTAGTGCTTGTCTACGTTGATGATATTGTCATGACCGGAAACTTTGATAAATGATAGAAAGAACTAAAGACTTTCTAAAGAAAAGTTCGACATCAAAGATCCTGGATAATTGATGTATTTTCTTGGAATTGAGATCAGCCATTCAAAGAAACATTTGTACTTATCTCAAAGAAACTATACTTTGGACCTCTTGAAAACTATAAGAAAATTTTGAGTGAAACCAGATGTGACTCCAATTGAAGTGAACCATAAGCTTGATATGGCGACTGATGGACCCATTATGGGCATAAAGCAATATCAAAGGATGATGGGGAAGCTGATTTGTTTGACCATAACAAGTGCAAATATTACCTCTGCAGTCAGTGAGGTGAGTAAATATATGCACATGCATCATCAAGGTCAGGTAAATGATGTAGACTGTATCTTGAGATAGTTGAAGAAATCCCCCAGTCAAGGTCTTTCGATGATAAGAAATGGTAATATTGCGATTGAAGGTTACACTGTTGCGGATTGGTCTGGGAGCAACTTTGATGGAATGTATACTACTGGGTTTTGCATTGTAAGAATCCTGTTTCCTGAAAAAGCAAGAAACAAAATGTCATCTCGAGATCAAGTGCAGAAGCATAATATAGAGCCATGGCTAATATTGCTTGTGAACTTGTTTGGCTTATATCTATACTCGAGGAGATTGGCTTCAAACAAGTTAAGCCCATGAATTTGTATTGTGACAATCAGGCTGCGATTCACATAGATATGGATTTGGTTTTTCAAGAAAGAACAATACATATAAAAATCGATTGACATTTTATGCATGAGGAAGTTCAAAACAAGGAGATAACTACAACGTTTGTGAAGAGTGAAGATCAGTACACAGATATATTTACTAAGACTGTCACACAAGATAGTTTAACCAAGATGATGATCAAGTTGGGAATCTTGGATATCCAGGATTCTCAACTTGAGGGGGAGTGTTAAACAAGATATGATTCGAGAGTTCTTCACCGAGGTTATCCTTCTTTGTATTGAGATATCACCAATTCGGTTACTGTATTTGTGTTTCCTTTTTTGCATGGAGCGATAACCTTTCTTTTTTCTCTTACATGTTTTTGAGGTTGTTTCTTCTCCTTCCTTTTTATGGCTGTATCTCTCATCATTGTAAACTATGGAAGAAAAGATAAATGAAGAAGAGTCTCTCTTGGTCTTGTAGATGTAGGCAATTTATGCTAAACCTCGTAAAAATTCTGTGTTTATTGCTTGCTGTGTGCATGAGAGCTACTCACTTTGTCTATTTCTTCTGTATCTTGGTGGTCGTTGGTCAAGGAAATGGCCCCCGTGCTGGTAATCGTTGCAGAGCCAGATAAGCTCAAGCCTGACCAGTGGAAGCCATTGAAGCGAAAGGTGCTGTTGGGTGCACTAGTTGTAGGTGATCTGCAGATAAGAACGGCGAGAAAAAACTGGAGAAAACTTGACAGCTGAAAAACCATAATAGAGAAGACCGCTGAAAATTGCAATGCTTTGATTTACAACAACAATGAAAAGACCTTCTTGTGCAAGAGGCTCATATAACCTCCACCGACTCACCCTTGGGCCCATTTGCATATACTAAATTTTACTGAAGAGATGGACCTTTAGTTCAAATTCGGTGCAAAGTTCCAGTAGACAAATATGAAACTTTAGCGCTTGGAGTTTTAGAGCCATGATGAAACTTTAGTTCCAGTATTAAAATTCCACTTGAACATGCGAAACTTTACAAGACTGATTATATGCCCTACAGTGCACGAAAATTTTGTGCACCACCAGTATAGTTATGGACAAGAATGCTCCATTCTGACAAAAAACAGAAATATTTTGTAAAGACAAAAGAAGAAATTGAAAAAAAGTGAAAAGACTTCAAAGGATATTTTGTTTTCAATAAATTCAAAAAAGTCCCATTTTTTGTTTTGGCATATGCTTGTTGCATGCACCAAGCAGCACACACATCTCAAACTTAAAACTTTAATGCTACAAAAAAAGGACCGGTTAACTTCTCAATACCCCAAAGAAAAGTCCTATAAGGCAAACAAATAGGCCAATGAAAGATAAAAGAAAAATTCCACCAAAGAAAATACCGATCCTAAATACGCAGCAGTTTTAAGCCCAAGCACTTAGTTCAAGGTATTCAAACGGACCCTTAAAAGGAAACAAAGTTATCCACAAACAAACAGTTTAAGTGCGAGGGAAATATCTTTCTTTCCTTTGAGCAAAAGGGAATTTAGCTAAGCCGCAAAAAACGGGAATGTTCTTGTGAAACAACAAATTCGTATGAGTTTATTTTGTTGGAAATCCATTAATGTTGGATTTGAAATGAATAAGATCACTTTGTAAAGGAATGAAAAAGAAAATCTTTTCCAATAAAAGTCTCCTTTCTCTTTATCTCATAGAAATGCATGCATGCAGAGCCGAAATCAATAAACTGGCATGGGTTTAGGAAAAGTTATTTTTAATGATGTTGCGAGTATAATGGAATAATATGTTTAGAAACAATGATATGTTTGTACCTTTAATCTAGCATTATTAAAATGTATGTACTTTTAATTAAGAATAGTTTTTCTTTTTCTCCTTTAATTTCCTACAGTTGTTTTATTTTTAAAAATAGAATGGATGATTTTTTTATAATTTAATTAAGAATAGTTTTTCTTTTTCTCCTTTAATTTCCTACAGTTGTTTTATTTTTAAAAATAGAATGGATGATTTTTTTTATAAATTTACTATCTTAGTATGAAATCACTACAGTAGAATATATAAAAATAAGTTACTCATAACATTATAGCAAGTTATATGATTTTTGCAAGGGTTTAAAGATAGAATAACAAGAAAAAATATGATTCCAGCGACAACCATTTTTGTCTCTATATGTTGAAATAAACTCAATGTTTGTAGTCATCTAAGGCCAACAGAAGTTAATTAAGTTCAAGGGAAAAAATAAGAAGAAAAAAAAAATATAAAGCATTTGAAATTCATTTGACTAAAATTTGTGGTATAAAAACTATGTAGTCAGACATTAAATTTTGACGATACATATTTACTAATTTTCTTTTCTACTATAATTATACTTTCATTGTTTACCTTTTTAAAGCAATGAACATTATTTAAATATAAGAATAAAGGTTATGTACAATAAACAACAGCTAAAAAGAAGAGTATCAAGAATGCCAAGTATCAACTCAAGTGACAACAAGTATATGCAACACTTCTGAGACAACATCAGGATATGGTTCAGGCCAATCTGGTGGTTCTTTCACATGTACAGCTACTTCAAACTGTATTTATTGGATCCATTACTATTTTTTGAATAATTTGCTGAGGATTAATCATCTGCAGATTTGAGATAAAAGATATACATATATGTGAAGTTTTGGTTCAGACGTACATACTACCTAGTATTAATTGAATATATTTTGGTTCAGATGTACACACTACCTAGTATTAATTGAATATGTATTATGGATTATGTAATCCATATTCAAACTGTACATGGATTGTGTATACATTATATGTTCCGTTATACATACATTTTCAATCTCTGCAACACTCCTGAGATCACATCGATGCTTGCCCATTACAGGCTGAATTGACTTTGATATCTTGTATGTTCGCTTATTATATCTTGCACATCAGTTGAACATAGCTGCATATTAATTATCAATGTGTATAAAGAAACTAAGACAGTTTCTTTTTTTGCTCTAGAAATTGTTTAGCAGGAGGAACAATGGCATCATATAATCCAAAACAAGAATATCCAGACAAATAGTAAGAAGAAAACATTAGAATGTAAGAAGAAAAAGCGAACTAAAGTGACCTGGGCCAGGTAACCTGATGTTCAAAAAGCAACCTCCGATTCTCCATACAAGAAAAAAAGTCTTGGTCAAACATACCAAGAAAATCAACTTCATACAAAAGAGGAAGCTTACCAACAAAAATGGTTCTTTTATAGTCATAAAGAGAAGGATATCATATGTCACTCTCTTGAGAGCATTTGTTTGGAAAAAAATAATTTAAGAATGCTATACTTTGGATGACATATTCAATTTAATAATCTTATGCTTACTCACAATTCTTTCAGTGATAATAGATGCACGAGTTAGCTAGATTCACTTATACTTACTCCAGTATTTTTTTCACTTGGTTTTACACTTAGATTTAATATGGTGGTTGAAATTTCATGTTTTTTGTATGTAAATTCCACTTTTTTCCCATAGTCTAGTTGTTTAGCTCTTGTTTTGCGATGAGAGACATGCACTTTACTTTTCTTCGCTTGCTGTACCAATATACGGTGGCAAATCATTGTTTTCATCAGACATTCATAGATACAATGTGTATCTTCAGCTGAATGCAAAATAAATGCATGCATTGTTCTATGCAACAATAAGGACAAACTTTAACTGTGTAAAATTAATGGAAGCATGAAGTATCATGGAAGAGTACGTGGTTCTGGTATATTGGGGCTAGTTTGTGTGTTTTGAAGGACATATATTTGTGGGTGCTTGAGATACAAAGTGAAACATATCAATGAAAATGTTGGTTACTGAAAACATGTGGACACATTGAAGGCATTTTTTTGTCTCTTTGTTCCCTAGCATTGACATAAATGTATAATCCTGGTAGAAAAGAAGCTGTGACACTTGTTGCATGAGGAAGAAAAATTCATTTCTGACCAGCCTATTAAGAGTAGAAGGCAAGAATGACCTGATATTTCCTGTTTAGAGTAAATGTCTTTTTGCATATGATGCCTTGTGTGCTTTGTGGTTCCTAAGTTGAAAGTTAGAAAATATATATGTGTACACACATACACACTACAGAATTTGGGTAATGCTCTAGGGATTGGGGAATAACATAAAAAATATGTTTAAGGGAGGATTGTAGGAAACACCTAGAAGGTCACAATAGGCAAAGAAGGAATGTAAACATTTAGTCTATTGTAGCGCCAATTCCTTGAATGAGAAAAATGTTAGTAGATTCATATTAATCAGCATTTTGAAGCTCCTTTGAATTTTGCACGGCGAGTTTCATGAAATTGCTTGTTATATAACTAGGCTCATATTTAATTTTTTTAGACTTGGTTTTGTACTTGTAATGTCTTGACCTAAAATATACATTAACTTGTTCTATTTTAATTCTATCAACTCTCATAGAATAGTCTTAAACATCCACTCTAGGATTTCAAACAAGGTCCTTAATAAGTTTAAATTGAACCTAAACCTTACCCCTTTAGTGCTTGTTTAGAACTTAAGCACTATTAGGAAACCCCCTCTAGTATGGTAAATCATTGACAAACATGCAAAATATAGAATTAGGGACATCATTGCCTGACCTATAATGATTAGTGATTAATAGTGATCTTTCTTATTATCCAAGTTCCCTTAATTTTGAGGTCACTTTTAGGTTTTCAACAGAACAAATGATTTTAACTAGCATCTGCATATTGATTTTGATGTCTTAGTCCTGTCATGGATGCATAAGGAAAAGTCACAAAGGGAGAGATAAAATATGACACATATACTGCAAAAGTCAATTGAAACAAGATCAATATCTGCATTAACCCAACCGGAAAGATGTATCATGATGCAAAGAAAAACATCAGTCATCTCAAAAGAAAGGAAATAGATCATCTTGTTCGGCAGCAATAAATGGATGAGATTATAGATTCATTACATCTATAAAATAAGCTTGATATATATGATACAACCATAATAATGTCGAACAGTGGAAAATACTTGAAATTGTCAACCAGGACAATCATTCAAGTATTAGCAAAAAAGGAAACTTAATCTTCAAGTTAGCTGCTGGAAAGTCTTGTCCAGCAAGTAAAGCGTACAAAGCAAACTAATAAAAAAAAGATCTATTTACTACTACAGTGTTTGGATAGAAAAGTTTTTGGGAAGGACCAATCACAAAGACTAACCAGATTCTTTATACTCTTAAGATTTTGGCGCAATGACAATGAAAAGATAAAAATAATAATAAGAACAATAATAATTGACAAGATCATTGACAATTGCATGTTATATGTGCAATAACAAGCAATTACATGCTATGTACATAACATGTATCTAATTTGCTGTCAAGGAAAACGCATAGCATCTGCTCATACGCACAGAATGTAGAGTAGCAACCATAGCATGCGCCTAATGAAAAAAGGACAATAGAACAATCAAAAGCCATAAGTTTAACATTATGCATGAAATAACAATAAGATATTGTAAATAAATTGTACATTCAGGCAATCATCCACATTGAACACAAGTCAAGACACAAAGAATAACAGTAACAAGCCCATCATATGATGGAACCCAACCTCTATCTAAAACTTATCCTTGAACAATCGGAATGGGAAATAAAATGGTGAAAAATATTAAAGATTCAAGAAGAGAAACAAATAATAGATATATATGTGTGTGTGCGTGTGTATAGGGTGTTCACCTCATGTCGCTTTATTGAGAACATTAAAGTTGAAGAGATCCAGATGGATGTGGC
Organism: Nymphaea colorata; assembly: GCF_008831285.2. Lineage (NCBI taxonomy): Eukaryota > Viridiplantae > Streptophyta > Magnoliopsida > Nymphaeales > Nymphaeaceae > Nymphaea > Nymphaea colorata. Next base: position 24,016,883 of record NC_045144.1, on the reverse strand, counting down.
TCCATAGAGTCATGCATTGTGTTGTAAGAGGCATACCCTTCATGCCTTCAAGCATACACCTCAAAGCTTTTTTGCAGAAAAACAAAGGTGCCCCTTACCCTGAAGCGTGTGCTTTCACTAGAACGTGACAGCAGCTACAGGGTTCTAACCTAGAAAGCATTAAAAGGTAAAAGCATTCCTGAGACCATGCGGATAATTGTCATAATAATATATTATGGAAAAATCTGTTGGAATTAATTTTGTTCCCCACGTAACCCAGTTTCTGCCTATCTCAAAATTTACAGCAAGAAAACAATAATGAACTTACCACCCAAAAGTTACGTCAATCATTTTCCAGCCGTTTTTGTATAAATCATATTCCATTGGATTTAAGATAGTTGTTTCATAATTTAGTGAAATCGACCTTAGTTATGTGCCTTAATAAGAAACATGGATCGCCCGCATAGAAGTTCTATTCAGACCGGGACTCTTTTCAGAAACTTTATGATTCCAAATTTCATCGCACTCACGGCGACATAAAATACTCCATCCTAACACTCTGAATATTCAACAGAACCATAATTAATTTCAAGGTTTTGGGAAGAAATGTGAAAGGCATAAGACTAAATCAGGTCAGCCACTATGTTATAGAACAAAACTTCTGATGAGCTAGAGCGGGCGATGGCGGAGATGACGGTAATGTTATTTTTTTTTTAACAAAACTTTTGGTGAGCTAGTGCTGACGATGGTGGAGATGACGGACCACCCTTTTCCTCTTTTAAGAGGCCACGCCTCCCCCTCACCCACAGGCCTCCCTGCTCTCTTCTGTCATTTTTTTCTCAATGCCTCACCACTTTTTCCTCTGAAAACCACTCCGTATATTTTCAAAAAACATATCTTAGTTTTTTTTTTTTTACTTTTCTTTCTTAACCATCCTGAAGGTAAGTCATCCACGATTAAAGAAGCAAACACAAACAAGAAATTTATGTGAAAAGTCATTTTTGCCTTAGAAAAAATGAATTTAGCTAAGAACCAGAAAATAGACATCATTTTGAAAAACAATCACAATAAATTTCACTAAATATGTGGCACGGAAATTTCACTAAATATGTGCAATTAAAAGAACTTTAGTGGCAATTTCAATCTTCTATCACCACAAAACGATTTTTAATGAGATATTGTCTTTCCCAAAGCAGGTATCTACTTCCATATTTATGAGATATGCAAATATTGCGACTAAATCGGAAGTCACTGTCATGACTTTCTGCTGAGTTTTCTATGGCGCAGCATCCTGCCCAGTAAATGGTTATAATTTTTCAGTGATACTTGATACGTGCTATTGAAGATAAGCATTCTTGTCATATCTTCTTTTGTAAAAAGTTGGCATTTGGTTCGTGCTTGTGTTTGTTAACATGAAAATTTTTGTTCTAGGAATCATTAGCCGAAAACACATGTTAAAACTAATATTATAGGAAGTATCAATAAATTTGAAAACTAACATGAAAACGAGTAGAAGTAAGACAATGGTTAATGAAAACTTGAACTTATATTCATAACAATACAGTTTCACAAATATTATTCAACACATCGAAAATGAGCTGAGAAAAAGTTAAAACAATGTAAGAGAAAAAGAGACAATCAACTATGAAACCTTGAATATTTTATTCCTACTGATTGTACAAATCATAGATACATTATGGTAGGCGAAGCCTATACAGATTGGAGCATAGAAACCGCAAGCAAAGGTGACTCGGACTCGGACCCAAGAATAACAGATGTGAGAGATCTTGTAGCCGATTACTAGTCAAGAAGAAACAAGCAAAATATCATGTTTTGCTACCTTAACAACTTTTACTGAACTATGACTTTTAACTGATCCTTCTGCAAAGACATGCTGGAGTTGTCTCCATATGTTATGATCAGCCTAAGTGTCCTGAAGTTGTTGATACCTTATTTGAGGAAGGATACTACAAAGTTAATTGGTCCTTGCCGATATCATCTTGAAGTACTGAATCCTTGTAATTTAGATATTCTTGCACCGGGGCATCGCCATTAAGAAACTGAGTCAATTACTGCATGTTTGGCCTTGATTCAGGTGCAGTCTGTGAGCAGAGCATGCCAAGCTTCAGCACAAGCTGTCCTTCCTCCACCACATAGCAATTCTCAAGCTTCTTGTCCATAGCGTCTGGTGTTTGTCCACCCTGCCACAAATAGTCAACTAACTCCACCAGAATAATCTACTCAGAGGGCTTCCTGGGCTCAAAAGGCCTCCTTCCACAGGCCACCTTTAGGAGTAAGGCACCATAAGAATACACATCCGAACTCGTCATGGACTTGTAGGTGTGGGAGAGCTCCAGCGCCATGTACCCGAAGCTCCCAACGATGTGGGTTGTCTTTGGGTTGGTCCCATGACCAAAGAGTCTGGCATGCCCAAAATCACTCAACCTGCCATTTAGATCACCATCCAACAACACATTACTTGCTTTAACATCCTGTGCACAACCACTTGCTCCCATTCTTCATGAAGATACAGCAGGCTGGAAGCAATTCCCTTCAGAATATTGAACCTCTGTTCCCAACTGAGGCTTCCTGCTTTCACATCAAAAAGCAAAGTGTCTAGGCTCCAATTTGGCATGAATTCATAAACCAAGAGCAGGTCGTCTCCTCATCTACACCAACCATGCAATTGGACCAAGTTTATGTGTCTCATCCTCCCCAAGCTCGACACTTCTGCAACAAACTCCCTCATTCCCTGTTTTGACTCAGGCGATACTTTCTTGACTGCAACTTCCAATCCGGTGCCTGGCATCACACCTTTGTAGACACTGTCGAAACTTCCTTTGCCCAATTCATCCATGAAACCCTTGGTTGCCCTGTAGAGTTCCCTGTATGAGAACCTATGTGGGTAGTCTATCTCCCATCCTTCTATCTTCTTGGATGTCAGCTTTCAATTCCTATAGGCCAAATAAGAAATGCCAACTGTGATCATGAGAAATGATAGATCCACCAACGCTACAGAAATGTACGTTCAAGAACAACTTAGAAGACTTCCACAGAGGAAATTCATCACTAATAGAGGGAAGGCGTGAAAGGTCCAGGTGTTGTTCGCTCATCTTGACGCTCCATCCCAAAATATAGTGCTTGCTAACCAGCCTGTCTGTACCAGAAGAGAATCCAGCATACATGTGTTCAAGCAGAATAGGGGACAGATCAATGGGATATGAAATGAGTGAGCGGTTAGGCTGGAGTGGGTGTGACAATGGAGCTATGGTGACATTCAGCTGCTTCATCTGTCCATCATATTCTATCCATGCCTGAATGGTCGTCTTGCTATCTAGAACCACCCATTCCATCTTGCCATACTCTATATAGTAAGCAGCAGCTGCAGGGGCATTGGATATTACACGGTTAACGTTGATGGCCACATGGCTTGCATTTGTATCCATCAAAATTGCTTGTTGAGCGGTGTCGAATTCAACTGAAAATATATGATTGGTGGGGTTTCTGTTGTTCGACTCGTTGAAGAGGTCGAGGTAGCGGCCTCTAGTGGCATCAGAGAAGTTGGTGGAGGGCGCCACGACGAAGGCGAAGCCATGGCCACCTAACTCCTGGAACTCCGATACAATGTCAAACACGGAATGAGTACTGAATGATTGGGTTGTCCTAGCAAAGGGAGAGTTTTTTTAATTGAAGAATGGAACGATTGAATGCATGGCCTTTGATGGCTGAATTCATGCTACGACTATCATTAGTCAGGAAAAGGGTCCTCGTCTCGTTAACGGTTGTAGAGTCTGATAAGCTCAAGTCTGACTGCTGGAAGCTGTTGAAAACAAAGATGCTATCGAGTGCAGCCACAGGTGATCATGCTACGACTACCGTTAGTCAGGCAAAGGGCCCCCATCTCGTTAACGGTTGCAGAGTCTGATAAGCTCAAGTCCGACCGCTGGAAGCCATTGAAGACAAAGATGCTATCGAGTGCAGCCACAGGTGATCTGCAGATATGAGCAAGAATACGAAGAAGGAAGATCAGAAGAAACCCTGACAGCTGAAGCGCCATGATAAAAAAGAGGGCTGAGAAACATGCACAAAAATCACCACCAGCGCATTCGTTTCCACTGTTTTGCTCTCTTATGCAACGATAAAGGAGGGAGAGGTCGCTTGACATGGGCATCTGGCAATTCCGCGACCCGCCATTAACATTCCAAATTTGGACTGGTTCGGCCTGCTACCCGGTCTGACAATCAATGGGCCAGGCCAGGCTAGGTACCGGGCCTAGTCAACCATGTCTGAGGCCCGGCCCGGCCCATTTTTTAACAGCTAAATAGGTCGGGCCGAGGTGGATAGGGCCGGGCTAGACTGTGTTGGGTTAGGATTTGGCCCGTCGTCCCTTGGCCTGGTTTTCCAACAGCATTACTTGGTTTCTCAACTCTCACCATTTCACATTAAGCAGTTTTTCTTACACAAGAAGAATTAGAATCAATATTCTTAATCATCACATAGTTACAACCAATTCTCTTAAACATGATCACACACTTTAAACATCATTCACTTTGTTACAAAAGATAAAATAAACAAAGCCATGAAGGAGAACACAATCAAAGACTGCCATTAATGGAAGAAATGTCTTCTAATTCCGTCTTTTTCTGTTATTGAGGTATACAGAAGAAGTGCAACGAGGAGCTGAAGCAAAAGAAAACAATGCAACAATATGAAGGCCAAAAGCAAAAGATGCTAAAGTTATAATAGGCATGAGAGTTCACAGACAGAGTTATCGCTGGATGTACAAACCACATCCTTTGGTTCATTTAGAACCACAAGTTTAATATCCAAAAGTTCACATTCTAAGAGTTTTACATCAACATTCCATGCTATCATAAGCTTATCCGTGACTCTGCATCACGAAAGATATCAACTGCAAAAGATTTACAATAGTTAGTTCATAAAATGCATAAATAGAATACTAACCACTACAAATTGAAAAAAAAATTACCATGACAGTCATGCATTGGATTAACTTTCCTCTTCAGAATTTTGCTCCGCATGATGAAAACTGTAACACATTAATTTAAGCACACTACTATGTTAATATGTAAATTAAATTAGATTGAACTATGAGCATCTTATATTTCGTACATTTTTAGGAGTAGTTGAGCATCGCCAATCCAACTCTGTGTACTTCCTCTGAGAACCTGTCACCAACTTTAGGAAACTCAGGCCTGTAACCTATGAACACAACTGCAGCATGTCATTGCAGACACATCAGTCGAAAGTCATAGATCAGTAAATCATTTCGCAAGTTGTCAAATAGCAGAATACCATGCTTTGCTTTAGGTTCTTCATGTCTGGTTCGCTATAAGATCTCTCATGTCTGTTATTTTTGGAGCCGAGTGCGAGCCCATACCCCGTTTCTCTACTCTTTGTATAGGCTTGGCCTACCAAAATGTTTGTATGATTTTATACCAGCAGTGTAATATAAAATACAACTAATTACCTAATGACGATTGTTTTTTTTTTCTGTTTTAGTTTTTTCCTGAATCAAGGGTACAGAATAGATTATCTCATTTTTCACATTAATTTATCTTTGTTTTCTCGCTGTGCATTTTAGATGTTTGAACGTATACTTGTGATATTGCTATAAATATAAGGTCATTTTTTCTTTACCATTATATTAATTTCTATTAATTTTCATGTTATTTTTATTTATTTATTTGTACTTCCTATACTACTAGTGTTCACTTGTAATTTCTTTGCTTCTATAGTTACTTTGTAAGCGTATGCTTCTTGGATCAAAGAACAATTAAAGAAAACTAGGAAGTATTTCAAACTTGTAAGAAATCTAGGGTCAGTAAATAACACCAAATATGTGTTGGTGGTACTAGCGGTAACACCATGCATCAGATGACTAAAAGGAAAACAGTAAAAATTGTCGAGAATGTATGAATTTGTCTACTGCTTATTGATGATCAACATGCTGCAGGCGTTGCCAACCTACAAGAAAGGTCAGCTGGTAAAGGATGTGTGCACATGAAGTATATAGGTTACATGTTTTCTCATTCAAGCAAAAAACTGCTGGGGGTGCAAACACAGGTCTCCTTCTTAGTTATGTTATGCCCCAATTTTATCCCATTTTCCACATAACTTGATTCTCCATCTTGTGTTGATCTTCATGGCTGGCTTCTATTTGATTGGGATGGTGTCCAGGTACTTGGCTACAGATTTGCTTCCCTTTGTTTTTCTGTATCTAAGATTTCAAGTATGAATTGACGGAGCCAACCAAGTAGATAAAACTTGATAATCATAGTGTGAAATATAATTTAGGTGATGGATTTATGCCTTCTCATTATTCATACAGCCGACTCATGCTTCTTTTGTTGGTAATAAACAATAAAGGAACACAAGAGAGCACTCATACAACTCACGACTCCCATAAGGCTACCTTGGCACACTTTACACTTGATACAAATGGCACAAACCAATGCACCTATTTATAGGCTACCTCAAGACACTCAACTTATAACTCATAAACCTCCACACTAATGGTCATTACAAACATGATATTAAAAGATATTAAAAAATAAAAACCTCCCCATTACCACAATTTATTATGTCATAACTATTGACATTAAACTCTTAATTCACTATGCCATAACACTGTGACATTAAAACAAAAACTACAATATTTATTCCACATATTTACTGCAGATAAACAAGAGACACAACCTTTTGATATGCTCCACTGTGATTTATGGGGGCCATCACCAATAGTTTCAGTACAAGGGATGAGATATTATGCAATTTTTGTTGATGATTCCACAAAATATTGCTGGATTTTTGCTCTAAGAGAGAAATCAGATTTTGTGTCTTGTTTTGAGAAGTTTATTGTTTACATAAAGAATCAGTTCAATAAAATGATCAAGATCATTCATTCAGACGGGGGAACAGAATTTGATAATAATAGAATGAAAAAAAAATTTGACTACAATGGAATTCGTCATACAATGTCTTGCCCATACACACCACAGCAGAATGGGCAAGCTGAAAGAAGACATCGAATTGTTACTGAGTTGGGTCTAGCGATGTTATTCTATGCAAATTTACCCCTAAAGTATTGGGTGGATGCATTTAACACTGCTGTTTGGGTTCATAACATAATTCCTACAACACTCTTGAATATGAAATCGCCTTATGAGAAGTTGTTTGGTGTCAGGCCTGAGTATGATTACATGAGAACATTCAGGTTCTTATGCTACCCATACTTGAGAGATTATGCCAGACATATGCTAGAACCAAGATCAATACCTTGTATATTTTTGGGTTACAACACTTTGCATAAAGGCTATAGATGCTTACACCTTAAAGCAGGATGAGTTTACATCTCCAAGCATTGCATATTTGATGAACACAGCTTTCCATGCAAGAGTGTGGTAGACACAAAGGTTGAAAATGTTAGAACTCAGTATGATGCTTGGTTTCCTTAAAATGAAGAAACAAAGAAATACTTGGGCGCCAAGACACAAGAACAAGAACCTATGTCTGTTTTGTCAGAAAGTGAAATAGCCAAGATGCATGGAATAGAGGAAGTGGTTGGTGATGAACATAACCACAATACTTCAAGCTCTCACATCAGAAGTTTGAACATTAATGAGCAGGAAAACAACAACTCACAGGAGACAAACACATTTGCAAATGAGCAAAACCTGAAGTAGGCATAACACCAACTCTCATACAGTAGATTGAGACACATTCGATGCATGGAATAGTTAACCCAACCCACTATACCTACTGTCATGTACATTACTTCCTAAAGAACCTGATTCTATCAAAGAAGCCTTATCACATAGAGGTTGGGCAGCTGCCATGAAGGAGGAGATGATGCTCTTAAAACCACTGAAACGTGGGACTTGGTTCCAAGAAAACATGCAAAACACATCATTGGATGCAAGTGGGTTTTCAAAGCCAAAGTTAAAGTGGATGGAAGCTTGGACATGTTGAAGGCGAGGCTTTTGGCAAAGGGATACAACCAAATACCAAGAGTGGACTTCATTGAAACACTTTCACCCTTTATTAAGCCAACAACAATCAGAATTATATTTACTGTTGCCTTGTCAAGAAAATAGAGGATACATCAAATGGACATCAAGAATGTTTTCCTCCATGGCGAACTAGATGAACCTGTCTTCATGGATCAGCCACCAGGATTTAGAGACCCAAATAAGCCTAACTACATTTGTAGACTAAATAAGGCTTTATATGTCAATCTGCAAGAATGTGGTTGGACAAATTCAGCAACTTGCTGACAAATTATGGGTTTTTCTGCAGTCCAGTAGACTCATCGCTGTTCATTTATAAAGGTGAGCATGGAACCATATTGCTTCTTTTATACGTTGATGATATTCTAATTACTGGTGATAGACAAGATATAATCATAAGTTTTATTGCAGATATCAGTTCAGCTTTTGCTATGAAAGATCTAGGAGATGTCCATCACTTCCTAGGCATACAAGTACAACAAGAAGAAGATGCCATATTCTTAAATCAAACAAGATATGCAAAGGAAATTCTTCAACATGCAAACTTGAGTGATTGTAAGCCTAGCAACACACCTATGGCAGAAACTCCTCATTGCAATCAGTCGAGCCCATGTTTCTAAACTCCTCATTACAACCAACTGATTGCATGCTTCTTCAAAGGTACTCTGACACTGATTGGGCTGGGTGTCCAATCACCCGACGTTCAACAACTGGATATGGCATTTATCTTGGGCCAAACTGCATCTCATGGTCTGCTAAGAAACAGCCGAAAGTAGCACGTTCAATCTCAGAAGCAGAGTACCGTGCATTAAACTCGACAGTAGCAGAGATGACTTGGATCACTTATATATTGCGTGATATTGGGGTTAGTCTATCCAAGACACCAATATTGTACTATGATAATATGTCTGCATTACACATGACCATTAACCCAGTAATGCACAGCAGGTCCAAACACATTGAATTGGACTACCATTATATCAGAGAAAGAGTTGCATCCAAACTCCTTGAAACCAGATATATCCCTTCAGCAGAACAGGTGGCAGATATCTTCACAAAACCATTGGGACGAGCTCAATTTCTTTATTTAAGGAACAAACTTGGACTAAAGCTACAACACCCAATCCAGTTTGAGGGGGTATATTAACTCAGCTGAAATACACTCCAAAGAAAATCAGTATCCGTTAGATGTATTATGAAATATTTTTGATATCAGGCCTTGCGTGAAAGATTAGAAGTGGCTAGGCTTGCTGGAACTCATGGTGGAGCAGAGCAATGCTGGAATTCGTGGTCGAGCAAAGCAACAACTATTTGTTATAACAGAAAATATCTTTTTGAGAATATTCATTTGTTTTTAGTATACAAAGCACAATTGTGCTCATTGTAAAGTAGTGCGACAGAAAAGCACAAATAGAAAAATAGAAGTTCTCTCTTTCCTTTAGAGTTACACAATCTCGTTAATTAGCAGGAAGACTTAAGGTCAACATGGAAAATGCACTACTGAGATATAAGGGGGAAGCCAGATGGAAAGTTTTTGCTTCTATAGGAGAAAGGTGTAATGTTCAACTCATCCAGGGTCATGACACCGTATGTTGGCGTAACAACAACCCTCCAATCACATCCAAAAGCCAGATTTGGGAGAGGATTTGAAAAAAGAGTACAACTATTAATTGGAGAAAGAAAATCTAGTTGTCTGGCTGAGTACAACTATTAATTGGAGAAAGAAAATCTAGCTGTCTGGCTCCCTTCCTAGGGCTTGTTGGGTAGTCTATATAGGTAGCTTTGGGGTGTCATGACCCAAGTTTTTTGACACCAATTTTTTTTTTATAGATAATAACAGAAGAAACATTGAGTCTTATTCCGAACAAACTTGAGCAATGACCAAAACAGAAAACAAATCAAATGCCAACAAAAGAGACACCCTTTTTGACTCCACAAAGAACACTTAGACTAAAACAACTAAAGTATCCATAAAGTCCAGACTCGACGTAGTCTCCAGATTGCCAATGCCGGTCCATCACAAAGACTGAGGATGTCACTCCTGTAGCCACGATCTCTCAAGAACTACCTATAGGGATCGAAAGAAGAGTCAGATTTCTTTTGAGTATGGAAACATCCAATCATTCATGGAACATGGTATGACAAAATAAGTTTAGAATTATGTTAAACAATACATATGGGGACTTTATGGTCGATGTCCGTAAGTCATCAATCCATAATGCACCTTAGGGTTAGATCTTATCATTATGAATGAGGTGTACCTGACCTCCATATGTTTGTAGAACTATAACCATGGTCCATTAACAATGATCATGGTCATCGTGACGAACCAACAACAAAAACCCTATAGGCACAACTCACAGGTTGCACAGATTATATTTTCACCATGCGATCCAAACTGAACAAGGGTAACCTGAAGTGAAGCCTCCTGAGATATCCCAGATCGCCGCTGCAGCAACAGGGTCCAACCACCGGTGTTACCCAAAGTGGTAGACCAGCCCCTCTAGGCACTCGGGTTGAGGGATCAGGAGACGCCCTGCTCTCCAACCAAAATCATAACAAAATCCCGAGCCCTTGTGCCGCCCAATACCCTGTGGGTCATCAAGCGCAGACGGAGGAGCGTGCGACTAAAGTAAGCTCATGCACATCACCATCTCCCTAGACAAAACCAACTACTAGACCAAAGTTCATGCTCACACTCGCATGTACCATTGTATAAAATATAGTCCACGGCTTGTTCTATGCATTCAAATGTGAGGGTTATCCTTACTAGACATAGTTTATTAACTCTCCTGAAAGCCAACTTTAGGCCCCAATCCCAAAACAAAACCAGTCTAGCCAATTTAAATTCCCAAGAATTAGGGACAACCACTATAACATACACATCAGGTATACACTACCAAACTTTGTTTATTTATGGTCCTTTATCAATTCGTATATATGTGTATCCACTGGTATGGAATACACCTCATACATTCATATATCTCCTTGTTTATATATATATATATGGCTGAACCACCCTAAGGCTTTATACTAATGATTCAGGCTATTGTCCCCTCACAATTTGATCATATTTGAGGGCACAACCAACTTAATTTAAGTACATGAGATACCAACGTTTGAGTTACCTCAGCTCTTTGTTAAAGAACTGTAGCGTTTATATACAATTGTTTATTACATCTCTAGCTTTTTTTTTTGTTTCCTCCCCTACTGGAATTTCTTTGTTCTCAGTAGTTGCTTTCAACATTTTACCTTTGTATTCATGTTTATCACTTTTAGTAGGAAGAACCACATGTCCAAGTTAGCTACACCGATCTCTGAAACCACATCTTTTACAGTTTTTCTCCATTCAGCCCCACACTGCACACACCCTACAATAATACCTTAACTCTTATGGAGCTTAGTGGTTTCAGCCAACAGTTTCAACCAGATATTTTAGATGTTTGATTGTCGACTTCTACTAGTTTCCATTTGGTGTATTCTCATTTCCTGTCCTGAAAATTTCTGTAAATTTTTTATCCTGATTCTATTTCTGGTTCCCCTGTTCTTGTTAGTTTTGCTTATTGAATGAATTTTCTGTATTAGGCAAAACAACAATTCCTTTGATGACATTCCTAGGCTAACCTTATTCAAAAAGGTGATTCTATCTCTTTAGATTCATCCCATTGATCTCTTCTGGTTAATTCGTAGATAACACGAGAATCTTACTGTTCTTTAATCAAATCTTCAGGTTTACTAAATAATTTTTATTTCCAACCATTCTAAGCATGTGCGGCTACTCACTGTTGCTCAGCATGTCATCAAGGGATGACTGAGTATTTCAGAATTTCCTCACCCAAATCAGATTGAGTTCTGTTATGTGTTATTATATAAACATACCAATGTATAAGAGCTGTGTGCTTCTATTACGATTAAATATTCCCCTACATATCTAGTATTACTAACTTCAACTGAGTGACAATCATAGAGTACGAAGCAGTCCCCTGCTAAGTAGGCCTTGTATCAATCGTGTTATGTTTTGCATAGGTCTAGTTAATGTTGATGCAAGACTCTCTCTTTTTCTTTCTTGTGTTTTGTTATGATTTAAACACTAACATAATGCATGAGATCCTTAGAAGGATATGACAGAAACATAATAGCTAAGAGACATGGTTGATATATCCTACTCCTACTGAATTTTGGTGATATACATCTACAGTTTCCTATCATCACCAGACCCATTACGAAGGAACTTACCACCCATATCATTTCAACATGCAAGCACATTTGTATTCAGTCCAGCTACTGCAACATATATCCCGCAAATTGAATTCACAGCTACATATAATTATGTATAAGTATACACTGAAGATCTATATGTGTACCTTATATATAGATGCATATATATTTATATATATATACAGATCTTCATAAGAACAGTGGTTTTCCCTGTTGAACTTACAACTAAGTGCCACCAGCTACAGAAAATATCAATCTATGCACATCTGAAATTTATATATCATCACGTCACATCACCAATACATTCACCATCTATTGTAAGACTGATCATGCAAAATACTTCCTTAATAAATCTGATTGTATTCTAAATTTCAGAAACAACTCCATAATCGTGATCATCCTTTCATTTTAATGTAATGCATACTAACTATTTCAGTCCAACAGCCTACTTATTACTCTAGGCCTGTTCGGATACACATTACATATTTACTTATATGCATCTATATTTCATGAGCATAACATACATGAACTACATGCTGATGTCTGAATATCCCCATACCTTATTGCTTCATGCTGCAGTCAATTCAGTCCACCAAGAGGGCTGTCGTTCCAAGGTAGTCTAAAATGATTTCTTTGCAAAACATGCATTCTCATGTGTAATTTCAGCCCCCCAAGTAGAATTCTCCTTGCTTATTATATATATACCTACCTATACAGATTATTTATAAAAGAAACTAAATAACACTTACCAGGGTCTCTCTAACTGTACAGCCCCTGATTTTTTACTATCAGCACCCTAGCTCCATAGCTTTCTTGATCCTCCAAGCCGCGGATGATAGTCATGTGGACCAGTTCCTCTTTGCTCTTGATCTTCACCCCAAGATGCAGGAAAAACAAGGGTTAGCTTTCACTTTTCCCCAATTTCTAGTTGCTGAAACCCTAACCTCTATGGCTGCAGCAAATAGGAACCTAGAATGCTGCAGTATAGGGTTAAATAGACCCTCTTCAAGGCCTCCAAAACTGCGATATGAATTTTGTAGTCTCTCTCAAGGGAGAAATAACCTTTCAATTTTTTACTATTTCTTTTAATATTTCAGTTACTTCTTCCAGCCAGGTATATGTTTAGTAACCCCTTTCCTTCCTTTCCATAACTGCCCCTCTATTATGTAGTTGATAGTTTCAACTATTTTTAAGAGTCATTTAAATCTACCATTTATAACCTGTACCTATATTTATGTTTTCACAATAATTAAAGAAAAAGAAAAATTCGTGGGAGTTACATGGAAGGCTACCACGGAAGTTAGGGCACAACGTTTTGGCCTAAACTTGGCATCGATCCATTTTATATGCAAAAGACATGTAGACATTCAAGACCATGTGTTGTCTACTTGCTCCTTCACCGCTAATATTTGGGCTTTTGTGGCTGCATGATTTGGCATTGGTCGGAAGCCAGTTAGGGACATTTGCGCTAAGATTGTGTGGTGGTTTAACAAAAGACTGCTATGCAAAGAGATGAAGAAATGTTGGGAGGTTTGGTTTTTAATCTTGTCGTTTGGAGAATATGGTGTTTTAGAAACAAGGTTAAACACCAGAATGTGTGCAGGAAAACAAGAGAGGCAAAAAAGAATGTTTGGAATGCCTGTGTTGAAGTGATATTAAAGCAAGATTGGCCACTACATGTGGAGTGAGCGATTCAATTGTGGAAAAGAACTAGTATTTTTAGTTTTTTACCCTTTTTTGGCTTACTAAGAATTTGTTGGGTTGGGTCATAAGATTGACCTTCATGAAGGAAGGAGCAAGGAAGATTCTATGCAGGGCTTCTTTGGAAAGATAGTTCGATGAAAGGAGTAAACTCTGGTGGATAATAATAGGGGGGCCAGTTTTGGATACTGCTTATTTGAATTGGATATTTCCGCTAATAGTTTAGGATAATTCTTGTATATTCTTGAAATCTAATAGTGTAGCATGGAAGTCTTCGTTGCAGAAATTTTGCAATGGGCCATAATCTGCCTGCTCGCATCAGGGTTGTCTTTGGTTTTTCTAGGTGGATTCAAAATAACATTGTGTGTAATGATTTCATTTCTATAGAAGTGGTATCCTTGCTCTCTAAACAAGAGCGGTGGTGAACTGAGTGTCTGAGCTGCTCATTTGTTATTTTTATTAGTCGTTCATTCTTTCAGCTTTAATGGAGTAGGGGTGATCCTCCAACCCGCTTTTGCTTAAAAAAATAACTCTCTGGATATAAATGTAGCCAGCTGATTTCAGTTACACACACACACACATGCATGCACACACACTCTTTGCTTACATCCATGGGCAAAGGAGGAGCACCATTCTATTATTAATCAAGTCAAATAGAGGCTACAACGAGGCAATACAATAAAATCCCTCAAGACCCAAATCGAGGAATGCCCTAGAGGAATCGCAAGAAGGAGGGAACTGAAGAGAATAAGATAATACCTTTTTCTCTCTCAAAAAGGAAGAATATAAGCAAATACCTCTAGAAATAGCCTCTAATTCAAAGATGGAGCCTTTGTCGTAAATGGCGAGCCAAAATGCTTCTTTTCGCTTTTCTTTCTCAAATTTTTCCCAAGAAATAAACCCCTAGACCCTAATTTGTAAAAGGAAGAGTGCCCTTTATGGTTCCCTTATTTTTTCATAACTCACATCATTAAGTGGAAAATATTTCTCTTATGTGGGGTTCAAGGTACACGTAACAAATCTCTTCCTTAACTTATACACCATCATAGCTTTGACAAAATAGTTAACAGACTCCACTTCACCAACATAGCCTGAAAAAGGCTCATCTCAAAAAGTAAAAACACCAATCAAATTCAGTCATTGCTTGAACTTAGCAATTAGAACTGCTTGGTTAAAACATATGCAGGATTTTCAATGGTACCAATTTTCTTCACAATAAGTTTATCCAGTGCAATAATATCTTCGAATAAAATCGTACCTGACATCAATATGTTTTGTCATCTCATGATACATCTAATCTTTGGTCAAGTTACGACACTTTGACTATCGTAATAAATAATCAACTTTTCTTGACTTGTATAAAGTTACGATAACATGCCCCTCAACTACTGCTTACGAGATTGCTTCAAGTAATATAATGATTTCTTTAGAAAACACGCATGATTATCTTTTCCTTCAACAACAAAATCTTCAAATTGATGTGTATATATATATAGATATTCTTTTAATAATTTACCAAATAAAAATGTTATTTTAACATCAAGCTATTCTAATTTCATATCAAACATGGCAACTAAAGCAAGTATAGAACTATGCTTATCAACAAGAGAAAAAAATATCACTAAAATTAGTTTCTTCTACCTAGTTGTAGCCTTTTGCAACTAACCATGTTTTGTCCTTTGCATCTACTAACTGTGAGGTACCTTCCTTTTTCTTAAAGACACACTTGCAAAAAATTATCATCTTGTCCTTAAGTAATTTACAAGCTTTCATGTTTGATTTCTATGCAGAGATTCAATTTCTTCATGCATCACAACTAGGGTTGAACACAAGCCGAGTCAAGTCCGAGCTCACCCAGCTCGAACTCAGCTTGGCTCTTATTTTGCTTAGTTCGAGCTCGAGCCGAGCTTCATAAAGCTCACCTGAAATCGAATCGGTTGACAATAATGGAACTTGAGCTCAACTCATCCAGATTGTTTACCTTCAGCAGAGGCCTCGCTTCTTTCTTCCTTGCTACAAAAGGAGATGGTAGAGATGGCTGCAGGGGCGAGATGATGAGAGCCAAACTTCAAAGGCCTATGCAGAAAAAAGAAATGACAAAAACCTAAAAAAAAAATCAGATCGAGGGTTTTGTGCTCAAAGCCCTCAATTGAGCAAGCGATAGATCCCTCGAGTGAGGGTTATGGGCTCAGAGGCTTAGAGCCCTGGCTCAGCTCAAGCAGAGAACCCAAGCTCATGTGAGTAAGGTACTTGGTTTTGACCAGAGAAACCTCACTTAAGGATTTTGGGTAGAGAACCGGGGAACCCTCGCTCGAGCGAGGATTTTGAGTAGAGAACCAGGGAACCTCACTCGAGCAAGCAAGGGGACCATCAAAACCCTCGCTCAAGCAAAAAGGTTTTTGAGAGCTCAGAACCCTTGCTATAGAGAGAGAGAGAGAGAGAGAGAGAGAGAGAGAGAGAGAGAGAGAGAGAGAGAGAAATTAGAAGAGGAAGGAAGAAGAAGGGCTGCAGATGACTTACCATTTGGTCATCTGTGTATGTGTGGCTGGAGAGAGAGAGAGAGATTAGAAGAGGAAGGAAGAACAAGGGCTGCAGATGACTTACCATTGGTCATCTGTGTATGTGTGGCTGGAGAGAGAGAGAGAGAGAGAGAGAGCATGTACTATGCCAAGTGTCACATTTAAACCACTTTTAAGACCCACCTTTTGTCCCTCCTTGAAACAAGATGGTGCAGGTGTACGTTTATACTTGACTCAGTCCCCATTAGGGTGTAAACCCTTGATTTTGTAGAGTCACATTACCGACCAGGCCCAGCCCATGCTAATCTAAGCACCTCGGTCCCAGCATCCCAAAAATGGGTGTTTCAGACAACCAAACATTTGTAAGGCTTATGCATTTGAACTGATCTACGTTTTCTAGACATTCAGCTATATACTGCCTACCACTTTTATCTTTTTTGTTGAAAATTACGTGGGATGTGTTTTCTGTGTTTGCACATATATAAGTGGTAAAGTACATGTTCCAAAATATGTGTTATTAAATAAATTTTATAAGGGAAAGATCGAAGGAAAATCAGAACGTTGGAAACCAAATTGTTGACAGAGCTTTACGTTTCTTCCTCTTCTTCTTCCTTCTCTTAGAAACTTTGTCAATTAGAAAAACCATTTTTAAATTGGCCAAGAACAATGACCATATGTGCTGACTCATTAAGCTTTCCAAGATCTCATTTGGGTGAGCATAGGAGACCTACCACCCAAATTTACCTACCACCCAAATTTAACCCAAATTTAAGTCATCTGTACTGCTCTTAAGATACTTGGTTTGCTTTTGGTGCATCGAGAAACCATCTCCGTAACGCTTCAACTAGCACATTGATCGCTTAATTACAAACCCTCTTCAATTTTCACGAGCCAGACGATAGATCTCTTTGCAAACCTGATCAAATTGGAGAATCCACAATTCGTAGATACTTGGTGTGCAATTAATCCAGAAACTGAACCCCAATATTTTCTGGAGCAAAATCATTTTGGACTTACATGTTATGTTATAGGTTAAATGAGATCCGGTTTTGATTAGATATCCAAGCCAACCTGTCGTGAAAATTGACGGACCCGTGTATTGGAAAATTCTTTTCGGGTCGGTTACAGATTCGGTTTGCCCTTTTAAACCCACGGTAACAACAAATCTCGTAGCACTGCTCTCTCTCTCTCTCTCGTTTTTGAAGAGGAAAAGCAAAAGAGGTTGTACTTCGTCTCCCTTTCTCCTCCTAGCTGGAATTCTTTTCATGGTTTCTCTCAATTTCTAAGGTAATTTTTGTCTATTCAGTTGAATGCGGACTGCGATTACGGGCTTCCTTCTTTCTTCTTTGTTTCGCGCTCTCCGATTGGTTACAGTGTGGACATTACAACATGGCCTCTAATTTATTGTTTTTCTCGAGTGTTACCGGTGATTAGATTTAGTATGTGTTGGGTGTGCGGACGGATCAGTTTGGCAGTTTAAGCGCTGTGGATGTTATCTTGCTTAAACCCTTGCCAGAGTTTGTTTTCTTTCTTGTTTGATGGATCATTTTACTTCATCTCCCTTTTTCCTCCTAGCTGGAATTCTTTTTAGGGTTTCTCTCAATTTCTGAGGATTTTTTCCCTATTCAGTTGAATGCGGGCTGTGATTACGTGCTTCTTTCTTTCGTCTTCATTTCGTGCTTTCTGATCAGTTAGAGTGTTGGACATTGCAAGTTGATTTTCCTTTGATTTATTGTTTCTCTTCTCGAACGTTATCGGTGATTAGATTTAGTACATGTTTGGCGTGCAGATGGATTAGTTTGGCGGTTCAGGCGCTGTGGATGTTCTCTTGCTTAAACCCTTGCCAGAGTTTGTTTCCTTTCTTGTTTGATGCACCGGGAGAGTTTGAAGAGTTTTTGGGTGGTCCCTTGTGGGTTTTACGATTGCAGACTTGTAGAACAGAATGGGCGATCTGGGCATTGAGGCGTGGAAGCCGCTCCTAGGTTTGTCTACGTCGCTTGAGGGCAAAAGGAGGAGCAAGAAGAAAGTGCTCGAGAATGAAGGTAGAGGTGCCGTTAAGTTTGCTTGATTACATATTCCGTGCGGTTCATTTTTTAAATTTTTTAACGAATTTTGGCCGCAACCAATTTTTGACCTTTGATGTAATCGGAGTTTAAATGTCAGGCATGGCCAATTTATAGGTCGTAGTATCAGGTTAACTGAAATTCGAGGTAGGGTTAGCTTTTTGCAGGATCATATTTCCGTTTTGTATGATTTTCTATATTGAGGTGCTTCTTATTTAATTTTTTGATTATTTAAATTTCACTCTGGTATTTGTGCTTCAAATCTGCAGCCTTTTAAGTGAAACTGTCAATTAGGAACTTGATCTCCCCCATCTAATTTCTTAGAATTGACAGTCTAGATGATTCCCATTAAATATGGTATATGTGCACATGGTAGCTACCTTTTTCAATGTGCGCGTATGTGTGCCAAATGATTCCCATTAAATTTGATATGTGAGCATATGTAATTACAAGATATATATATATATATTAAACTAATAGTTTATGTTGGTGGTTATTTTTTTATTTTGTGTTGTTTAAAAGTCTACCAAAAATGCATTTGCAACATCTAGTTATTTGGCCGTAACTTTTAGTGAGGGTACACCTTTTGCAATAGTTTTGAGTGATAAAAAATAAAAAAAAACCATCCGGTGGAGGAAAGAAATGATGGTGAGAATGATAGACCGTGGTTTGAGAAATGGAATCACCCTGAGGGGTTGGGGAAAGCTCACAAGGCCTTGCCTGATCCCGACGATCGTTCAAGGGAGCGGGAAGGTCTCAAAAGGATGAAGGAGGCTGGCGTGCAGGGCATGGCTGGGAATCAGTGATATAGTTCTTGGGCGGTGATCATCAAAAGTGCAGCAGGCAAAGAGGCGGATTGGGAAGATGCGTTGGATATCCCCGATCTTGGCATTCATAATGTTAATGGACATCGGGCCTTGGTGATTTCTGATGAGATTCATGAAAGAATGGTGCTGCCTTTCCGAGGTCTGCGATTGGGTCCCTAGTTGGGGAAATCCTAGGGTTCAAATGCATATATTGGAATGCTTTGAACATTTGGAATCAACTCCCTTTACAATGTTGCAGAAGGGATTGTTTCTCATTCAAGCATCGTCTAAGGGGGCGTTGGTGGAAATCTTGTTGCCTATAAAATGGAAAGTTCATGATAGGTATTTGGTAATTAGCAAATGGGAATCGGGGAAGCCAATGAAGATGAAGGCGGCCTCTAGTGTACCAATATGGGATTGTTTGCCAGATATGCATATTTTGGCAGGTATTGAAAAGCTGATTGGCGGCCACTGGGTGGCTGAAGACAATTTAACTAAATAATTTGCAAGGAATCGATTTGCTCGAATATGAACCTTTGTTCCTTTCAATTTTTCTCTTGTCAATTCTATGTGCATAGTAGATGGTGATTGTGTTCTTGAGCAATTGGAGGAATACGAGGCAAGAATTAGGTTCTGTATTAGATGTGGGATTTCTTCACATGGTGAAGGGGCTTGTCCTCAGGTACAGGCAGCTTCCCCCTCTCATTGCTTCCTTTAATCCTCGAAAGTACTTGCTCCAGTAGTTCATCCACTAATTGACAAGTGGACCCAAGTCAAGGTGGTGAGACGTAAATCGAAATCTGGTTGGTCTCAGATTAAAGGAAGCAATCAGAGGGGGAATATGTTGTCAGTGCTTGGTAATAAAAATCAAGACGCGCCACAAACTGATCTTGATAGGGAACAACCAGATCGCTGGAGAGAAAAGGAGGAAGTAAAAGGGGTGTGGAGATGGGTGGAATATCATCTATGGCATAAGACTTTGAGGGAAAATCAGATGTGGGTTTGAATCCTAATGGTGGGGAATTGGAGATGGAGATTTTCTATGGTGAGGAGCAGACTGGGTCAGATAAGAACATAGAGGATCGAACACTAAGTTCAAACATGGTTGTACATGTTGTGCAAGATAAGAGTTCCAAAAGTAAGAATTCTAAAGCCAGCAGGAAGAAACCTCTTGCTAACAAGGAGTTGAGTATGTTGAAGAAGAAAGGAAATACTAAGAATCATAATTATGTTCTGAAAGAAAATTAAGAGGTCAATGTTTGGCCTGGGGGACAAAATATGAAATTCAACCTAGCAGGAGGGGAGGAGAATATTGTAGGGGTATCTAACCACTAGGGGACAAACTTTTAATCTCTAATCAAGGATGAAAGTGGTATTATGGAACGCCAGGGATTGTCCAGTAAGGCTGCACAAACAGACTGACTGAATCTGGTTAGTCATGAGAATCTTAATATTATTTTCTTCTTTGATTTGATGCTAACTGAAGAGTGTCCGTTAAGCTTTTTTAGGCGATTTCAAAATTTTGATATGGAATCTCATACTGAAGTAGAAGGTAAATGGGCTAGGATTAGTTGTGCCTAGAAGAAAAATGAGTTTAAATTTCTGAGTTGTCGGTTTAATTTGTATTGAAACGATTGTATCTTCATGGAAAAGACAAGAGGGAAGAGGATTGATGTCATTGGGGTCTATTTGCATACTGATTTTAGGGTCAGACATGGCCAGTGAATTATGTTGGCGGCTATGTTGACGGGCAGGCATAGTCCAATGCTGATCTTGGGGGATTTTAATTCAGTCAGAAAATCTTCTAAGAAGTTGGTAGGGCCTCGGCATTTTTGGCTTGCACGGCCTTCAATTCTTTCATCCAATTTGTTGGTCTAGAATAATTAATGGATGGGAAAGATTCTTTGCTTGGTTGAATGATCCTAAGTCCGCAGAGTAGTTATGAGTAAAATCAACTGATGCTTCTACAATAAAACTTGAGCTGAGATGTTTGATGAATCACTGAAGTTAAGGTGAGATTTTAGAGCCTCTTTTGATCATGCAGCGTTGGTGGATTTTTCTGTTTCACAGATTCAACGTGAGTTTGGCAAGAAGGTGTTCAAATATTCATTTCACTGGGACAAACACCTAAGTTGCCAAAATATTATATCTAGATTATGGCAGGTTGAAGACAAGGGCTGCCCTATGATGCAGCCATGTGCGAAGCTGGACAAAATAAGAAAGGGTCTATGCCGCTGGAGAAGGAATGCTTTAGAAAAAGTAGATCTAAAAGTTGATCGTTTGCAGAAAGCGCTGGATGATATTCATTTTTGTGATGATAGGGGTTCAAACCATTGGTTTGAGAAGGAAGAAGAAAACAGATCTGAGCTGAATAAGACCCTGGAAGAAAAAGAGATCTATTGAAGCAGAGGTCGACTGTAGTGGTTAAGGACAACTGGACAAGAGATGGAAATAATAGATTTTTCCTTTCTATGGTGAAAAGGATGGTTCGGAAGAGAAGGCTTGCTGAAACTTCAATTGATGAGGGCTCATTTAATGACCCCATGCAAATTCAAATCAGTTGAAAAAATCATTTAAAAAAAAATTCTCTACAGATGACTCAAAAGGATCCCTGCCTGAAGATCTATGGCCTGGCATGTTGGTTTCTGATCAGGACAATGAGTATCTGCTTAAACCAGTGACAGAAGAGGAGATCAGACAGGCTGTAATAGGCTAGAAGGTGGATAACTTTTTGGGGCATGAAGGCTTTCCCGATGGATTTTTTCAAAAACAATGGTAAATAGTAGAAGATTTGGTGAGCAGAACTATCATAGAGGGGCCAGTTTGGAAACTGCTTATTTGAATTGGATATTTCCACTAATAGTTTAGGATAATTCTTGTATATTCTTGAAATCTAATAGTGTAGCATGGTAGTCATCGGTGCATTAATTTGCAACGGGCCATAATCTGCCTGCTCACATCAGGGTTGTCTGTATAAGTGGTATCCTTGCTCTCTGAACAAGAGCGGTGGTGAACTGAGTGTCTGTGCTGCTCGTTTGTTATTTTTTTTAGTCATTCATTCTTTCAACTTTAATGGAATAGGGGTGATCCTCCAACCCGTTTTTCCTTAAAAAAATAAATCTTTGGCTATAAATGTGGCCAGCTGATTTCAGTTATATACACACACACAGATGCATGCACACACATTCTCTCTATAGACTTAAAACGATATTTTTTAGGATTCACTAGAAAAATGAAAAGAGAAAGAGAAAAGTAGGTGAGCGGAAAAAAGATTGATAAAAACTCAACCCAAAAGTGGGAATGGTTATGTTTTCTGATCGCAATAATCCACCATAGAAATTATTAAAAAAAGAAGAAAGTTAAACCATAGGGAACAAGAGTAACACATTAATACAAGACATACGTGATTTGACAATATGCTTACACCCATGGGCAAAGGAGGAGCACGATTCTACTATTAATCAAGTCAAATAGAGGCTACAACGAGGCAATACAGTAAAATCCCTCAAGACCCAAATGGGCAATGCCCTGGAGGGAATAGCAAGAAAGAGGGAACTGAAGAGAATGAGATAATACATTTCTCTCTCTCAAAAGGGAAAAATAGAAGCAAATACCTCAAGAAATAGCCTCTAAATCAAAGATGGAGCCTTTGTGGTAAATGGCGAGCCAAAATGCTTCTTTCTGCTTTTCTTTCTCACTTTTTTCTCAAGAAATAAACCCCCAGACCCTAATTTGTAAAAGGAAGAGTGCCTTTATGGTTCCCTTTTTTTTCATAACTCACATCATTAAACTTATTTCATTAAAGACTCAAATGTGGAAAATATTTCTCTTATGTGGGGTTCAAGGTACACCTAACAAATCTCTTCGAATAAAATCGTACCTGACATCAATATGTTTTGTCATCTCATGATACATCTAATCTTTGGTCA
Organism: Nymphaea colorata; assembly: GCF_008831285.2. Classification (NCBI taxonomy): domain Eukaryota; kingdom Viridiplantae; phylum Streptophyta; class Magnoliopsida; order Nymphaeales; family Nymphaeaceae; genus Nymphaea; species Nymphaea colorata. Next base: position 23,993,638 of record NC_045144.1, on the reverse strand, counting down.
AGTGAATGACACTTTGACTATCGTAATAAATAATCAATTTTTCTTGACTTGTACAAAGTTAAGATAACATGCCCCTCAACCAAATACATTTTTTAATTGCCTCAATGATTGCTATATATTTGGCCTTTGTGTAGATAATACAATAGTAGACTATAAAGTAGTTTCCCAACTGATGGCACAACTTTCAAGAGAGAAAATCAAGCCAATAAGTGATCTCCTCCTATCAAGGCTACTTGCATAATCTGAAATCAACATATCCAACCAAGCTATCACTGTTCATACCAAAGTCTCTAATGTATCCTTCAAGAATCTAAGAATCTACTCCACTGCTTGCCTATGGCCTTTTCAGGAGATGATCTATCTACTAACAACATTAATTGCATGCGAAATGTCAAGTCTAGTACAAACCATCACATACATAATGCTGAGTCAGGCAGGCCATAACAACACTAGTTGTATCCTTCTTCAAGCTGTAGCTGTAAGATCTTCTTTTCCAGGCTCCGAGTCAACTTTTGCTTTTTCTGTTTTTCTTTGGTAGTTAAATATACTGGAAGAAGGACTTGTATAAACCAAGTGATTTGACAGTCCTTTTGGCAAAGGTTGAAGAATCTGAGGTATAACCTTCTACATAGTTGACTATTTGCCTTTTCTTTAACTTATACATGAGATATTTACTCCTTTTCCCAAATTCAATTGGTCAATGCGTTTGCAGTCGTTTTTGCTTTATCTTATTCTGTTTTATTTTCTCTATTATAGGTTCTTCCATCTTTTGCAGGTGAAATACAAAGGAGTGAATGCCTCAGATCTCTGAGGGATATTTCCCTTGCACTTGCTGAGATGCCTGCACGTGGTGATCTAACAGGTGATGTCTGTCACTCGGCAGATGGTTACCATCTCAATGTTAAAGTATATGAGAAGCTGCTATTTAGTGTTTTTGACATACTGGACAAGGGCAAACTTGCTGAGGTTTGCTTCATACTGAAATCGTTGGCAATGGTTAGATGGCTGAACAACACTAACTGCAAATATTTCATTTCTCATCTCGTTTTCACAGAAGTAGGAGATTCTTGAACTCTTGAAATCAATCTGGCAAATTCTAGGAATCACAAGGACTATCCATGGTATATGCTATGCTTGGGTCTTATTTCAGCAGGTATCTCTTTGTAACATATCTTTTCCTTCTGTTGAAATGACTTTTTTTGCATCTACTTGTTTCAGTTATGGGAGTGTGCTGCAGTATCCAAGTTGTTGCATTGTGATATGTTTTGAAAATGAAACTTCTAGAAAGAAGGTTTCTTTCTTTGACTTTCTCTTTTTCTCAACCAAAGCTTTGTAGAAAATGGAAGAAATATACTCCGTTTTAATTCATATTTTTATGAGGCCCTATTTTTAGTGACATTGAATTTGTTATCATGAATACTGAGAGGCCATATTATTATCTTTGAGAAGTTTGAATTATGAAACTTTCAAGCATGACATTAATTGTTGAGAAGTGTTTTTCTTTTACCTTTATCAATCCTGTTGTTCTTTATGCAAACATTTAGAAACAATTGACGTTCCTTTTGTTGTCACATTTTTTTGATTCTACTGTAACTAATGTAATGTTTTTCATATTGGCTTTGTTATAACAGTTTATCATAACTGGTGAACAACGGCTTCTACAACATGCCACTGAAATGCTAAGAAAGATTCCACTAAAATAACAGCGAAGTATGCAGGAAAAGTTATTTGAAGGCCTCTGTTTTCCAATCGAAGGAGAAATAGGGAATCAAGAATTAACATTTATGCATTCTGTCTTGTCACCTATAAAGCAGTGAGCTGATAAGCGTTTGGAGGATTATCATTGCCATTTTTTTGAGGTTAGTCTCTGCTTAGAATGACTCGGTGATTGTATTTCTGAATATGATGGTTGTTGATGAACATACATCGTCAAATACAGGAAGATATTGAGCATGATTATGGTAAATCTTAGAGGATTTATAATAAAGCTGCTAAGAGATAGATTGTGCTTGTTCCTAGCCCTTTTGGGGAAGGAACAGAATTTGCTGGGGCAGGTGGGGATCTACCAAGCCAGGAGTTCGAGCCCATGTGAGAGTGGGCTGAATTGTTATAATTGGTATCTGGTTCAACACTTGGACCTGCGGTCTTATACGCATAGACATGCTGCCTTAAGGGAGATGAAATTGAAAGTTTAATTCTACATCTAAGATTATGAAAAACCTTGAAGGATTGATACGAATGCTAGCTAAAAAATAGATTGACCATTCAGGGGAGAAACTAAAACTATTAGGGGGTGGGTTGGGTCCACTAAACCAGGAGCCCAAACCCATGTAGTAATGGTTTATGTTGTTGGAATTTTAGATGATAGAAAACATGTATTCTGAATGATTGGTGAATTTAGGTAATCACAGTTGGAGCTGATCCAGCATTCGAATGGTTGTGAATTTTATCTTATTTGGGAACTTGATTAAGAGAGTTGTGATGTCCACTGGTGCTGTTTCTTTGGATGATGTTGGACTGGATCAAGTCAGCATTGATTATGTTCTCAACTGTGCCAAGAAAGGTTAGGTGACAAAAGATTTATACCGATTCAACTTCTGCAGCCATAAGAGAAAGAAAAAACTTCTTGAAGGGTGTTTGTTCCTTTTTTTTTTGGAGCTTTTAGGCACTTGCTCTTGTTACAGGGGATGTGCTGCAATTATCAAAAGTAATCAGAGACCATTATGAAAAAGTCATCCTTCCAGCGACTTGTACACTAATTAGACCATATTCTAATTAATTGACTTGTAGTCTTTTGTAGCTTCTCAATCTGTTTGAAGCATTTAAATGAAGTATTTTGATGGATAAATGTACTAACAAGTGCCTATAAGTTGATAAGTAGACAAACATATCTCTGAACAAACAAGCAAACAAATAAGTAATGTTTGTGTTTGTGTTTATGTGTGCATGCATGTGTGTGTATATGTCTACTTCATTTTCCAATAAGCTGACAAAGCAATTTAGACAGGCTTAAGCGCTGACTGTGTTACATTGGTCTTGAAGTGATCCTGTCAATAAACATAACTAGTTCGCGACCGTCTTTATTTTCTTTTCTTCTACAATATTTTTTTCAAATCAAACCTTTTTTTGTGGTGTTTATTACATTTTGATGGATATGAAACTTCCTTCCAGGGTAAGAAGCTTCTTCTCCCACAGTCTGTCAATAACTGAAATTTGCATAGTTTTTTACGTATTTTCTTGTTCTTTTTTTTTCTATAGTTTGGGAAATGCTTTTTATTCATTTTTCAATCTGGAAGCTTTTGGTTTGATTTGTGTGTTCTTTTGCATAATGCAGCCATTTATCATCTTTATGCTTGTAAATGAAGGGCGCTTCAGCAGAAGAACTGTTTTACTTACTAGGGCAGAACAGTTAAGATCACCTCCGTCACCGTCCGCACCTCTAGTTCCTATTCATATAGTGCCAGCACTATTGTGACAAATCTTACAAAGTCACAGTCCTTCATTCACCACCAGTTCAGGAGTTAACAATAGATGATATTGAGGATACTGATAATGAATATGACAATGCTTGACTTAATCAACTCAAGGTTGTAAGACGTCAACGAAATGATGCTCAACTTGATATATATATATATATATATATATATATATATATATATATATACACATATATGGGGAGAGAGAGAGAGAAATAGAGAGAGAGAGAGTTGCTGAGTGGTCTATCCAGTCACATTTTGTTTACAGTTTTTTAAAATTAATTATATAGATGTGTTCTTCATGTCTAAAACTATAAAAACCAACACAAAAATTGTAGTTTTTGGATATACAAGATTAGTTTTATAAGCTAAAAACTTTAACTGTTGATTATTATACTTCTATAAATCTTAGCCACACACTTACATTGTCATTTGTAGATGGATTTATAATGTTTTATTGACCAAGATCACATCCATAGTTGATTTTACAAGAAAAAGATTTAATCATAATTGTGACTAGGCTGTCCAGCTGGTTTCACTCATTCCTTACACACACACACACACTCTCTCTCTCTCTCTACAAATGAGAGTTACTTTGTGATATTATCGTGGACTGCTTAGGGATAGACTTGTGTCTGGGGTTCGTCATGCATCGCTGGTCTGAAAGTCTTGTATTTTTTGTGTACTTGAAAAAGAAAAAGGAATTTCTGTTCGCAAAATTGTGCCACTCTTGCCAGGATGTACGAGTTCTAGATGGTGGTCCATCGCGAATCTTTTTCCAAGGTGATAGGCTTTCCAAAAAGATCTTGAAATGCTAAAGGTAATCTTTTTTAGCATTAATTATTTCCTCTGGAGCATTGGAGAATTTGATGGTTTATATATGGTTACTAATCCAACTGGGGACATATGCAATGAAGAATGGCTAGTGGGGTTTTGAGTCTCGAGTTGTGCCTCAGCTGTCTTAGGCCTCAACAATAAACCTGAGTTATCTGGTTCTGATTGAGTTAACTGAATTCAATCTTGTCACGTCTTCTTCTAGCGCACAAACAAGTTCACCTTTGTACAAAATGGTTGGTTGTACGTCTATGCAACTTTTTCCTACTGTGTGGTACATCAACTTGGAAATGAGTAGTACCTTGCAGATTTTCTAGTAGTTATAGAACTCAATTTCATTTCCCAAGTTTTAACCTGAAGTTGGAACTGTTTTTCTTTGCTTATGGGCTTGAGGACTCCCAATCCATTTGGAAATCAACCTGTTATTACTACTAAAGATAATATGTGAGGAGCTATAATCAGACATTGCGTCGAAGTTCATCAAAACTTGACTATTAGATGTTTTCTTTTGCATGGGCTGTTCAACCTATGTTGGGCAATTGTCAACTCAAAGTTACGGTGTTCCTTTGATTTGATGATTTTTTCTGTTGTTCTAGGGCTGGATAATTCATGTGGGTTCTTACTATGGTATGGTGCTTTGTTTGAAAGCATGGGCTTTTTACTAGTTTTATCAGAGCCATCTGCCTAAATTGAAATACTTATTTAGTAATATTAGGTTCCTCCGATCAAGTTTACATGGCTTTGTTTGTCAAATCATGTTGGTCCGAAATCTCATTTCACTTTGGTACAATTTTATCTATGATCAATTCTCTATCAGTCAAGGAGGAACTTCTTGACAAGTATGTTTTGCTTGCAGCTTTTATTAGTCATTCATTTATGCAGGAATTCTTTTCAGGTGGTGATGGTTTGCTTGAGAGCTTGACAGTACGTGCACAGCTGGTCATTAAACTACATGGCCTTGATGTTAGTTTCTTTTGTCACACATAGTAGTGCGAGTTGCCGTCCATTGATTGACACTTCGAAGTTTACACCATTATCACAGATATCTTGTTTGTTCCGAAGAAAAGGTGATGTTGATGGTAAAAAAATATGGAAAAAAGCATGATTTTTTCACCAAAACAAATTTAACGTGTTTTTTCCCATGTTTTTTTTTTTCTTTTTTTTGACGTTATATCATGGATTACACTTTAAACTTAAACTAAATTATTTATCATGATTAAAACATTATTTTTATCATAATATTCTAGTTATTTTTTATGTCTTGTAGAAGCTTTTTTCTTTTTAAAAAAATTATTTACTCGATATTTCCCAAAAAGAACAACATTGCCACAGAGAAAAACCTCTGCTGTTATAACCCCAAGAACAATACTCGTGACAATGGTTTACACCTTTTGATGTGATAAGGTGAATCAGCCGCAAAGAGTGGTATGTGCTAAGGTTTGGAAACAAGCTGGAAAGCCCAAGCTATAGGTGTTGTAGCTTGCCTGATTGTGTTAGCTGTTTAAAGCTTGTTTTTTATTATCTTGAGGTGAAAATGAGTTCCCACCGAAGGTGGGATACAAAGTACAAATGAAACTTACGGCTAGAACTTTAGTCTATGGATGGAATTATTATTCTATCAGCGTGATGTAAAAAAACATACTTCATAATTTGTATTACTCAACAAACTTGTTAATAAACTTGCATTCCCAGTGGGAACATTGCAATCCCTCATAGCAGCATTCCCGCCCATCAATATATCTCCAAAACATACCCATAAAGCATACTTTCGTTCTTTTGTTGGTTTTAGACTTATTGAAAATATCTGAAAGTGAGGTTGATTTTTGGATTACCCATGTCAACTACGAATGGGCTATCACGCGTCACTTTACAGCCTCCATCCCGTATTGGGCCTGTAGCGGTGGTTCCAATCGCCGGCATAGCACTATAGCGGTGACAGGAACCTTCAGCGGTGTTTGACGTCGCCGGCATAGACCTAGGGCGGTGACACCTGTTGGGTACCTCTAGCAGTGGTTTCAATCGCTGGCATAGATCAACAGCAGTGATAGCTGTTGGGGAACACCAGCGGTGCTAGGATCGCTGGCATAGATCTCTAGCGGTGAGAGCTGTTGGTGACCTACAGCGGTGCTAGTCATCGCCGGCATAGAGGTACCTGTAGCGGTGGTTCCATCGCCCGGAAGAGCTATAGCGGTGACATTTGTTTGGAACCTCCAGCGGTGGTTGTAATCGCTGCCATAGATCTATAGCGGTGACAGCAGTTCGGTACCTATAGCGGTGGTTAGCATCGCCGGAATAGAGCTATAGCGGTGACATGTGTTTGGAACCTCCAGCGGTGGTTGTAATCGCTGGCATAGAGCTATGGCGGTGATAGCTGTTGGGTGCCTCCGGCCGTTTCATTCGCTGGCATAGATCCATAGCGGTGAGACTTGGTGGGGATCTCCAGCGGTGCTTGGATCGTTGTCACAGATCTATAGCGTGACAGCTGTTGGGTACTTGTAGCGGTGTTTCCATCGCCGGCATACAGCTATAGCGGTGACAGCTGTGTGGAGCCTCCAGCGTGCCACCATGCCCTAGAAGCAACACCATGCAAACAAGTCCGACGCATTTAGCAAATCAGATGTTCTTCATTTGTAGGGATATCAATGAATCAGATTTGAATCAAATATATTTTTAACTGTATCTATTTTTTTTGGATACTCATATACTAACTCAGATTCGAATTGGGATTTGAATATGAATGATGACAAGTCATATCCAACTAAAAAATCCGGCTTCACAATATGAATATATATATGTATGTGTGTGTGTATATATATATTTGGTTTAACTCATTTAACTTGTTAACTTGTTTTACAACTAGAGCTTGACTTCTTTAACATTTCAAATATAATTTAAACTTGAAATTAACTTGTTTATAAACAAGTCGACTTGCAAGTCAGTTGTTTCTAGTGAGTTGAAGTTGAATCCGAGTTGTCTTGACTTGTTGGGCAGACTTAACCACCCCTCTACAATCATGTAAGCCTGCATTTCTTTCTTTCTACAAGTTACTGTTAAGATACGTAGACCTTTGTTTCTTCACCCAAGGTACATG